>NC_049242.1:45166061-45466061 GCF_011100685.1 Canis lupus familiaris | reverse complement strand
GAATCCCTAGTCTCACATTAGGACCGCTATGACAGTCCCAGAGAGTTAACTTTCTCCACAGGAACCATCTTAAGTTCCTACCAAGAGCCTTATCCTACTGAAATATGACTTAATGTACTTCTTTGTTTTCCTGCATTAGACAGAGAATTCTTTTAAGGGAAAGGCCATATCTTACCCATTGTTATATCCCCAATGCATAAAAAGATGCTCAGACTTCTATCCGGCAGAAAATGGGCAGCCAATAAACATAGTTGAATTATCTGTTAATACACCAGCAGATGATTGCTCTGCTGTGATGCTCATAATAATAATAATAATAATAATAATAATAATAAATACCAAGGTTTTGAGCCTGGGACCTAAACCAGTACAAAAGTGATAAATGGCCCATTTGAAAATTCAGATCTCTTGTGCACTGTTTTCCTTAAAATACGTAAAGGTACGTATCACAGAATCTTAACCCTTCAAGGTCAACGGATCTCTCTGGATTTTGACTAACTGTTAATGTAGGAAGATCTTTCTACTAAGCACAACCTTCACACATTTCTGGAAATCAGACTATCGCCACTCAGAGGTATGTAAGGTATTGACCTATGTGAAATATCACTTGTAAACATTAAACAGAAGGACAATAGCGCATCAAAAAGAACTCCAATTTTTCATCTATGTCTCTTGTTAGTTCAACATTATCATTACTGATCTTCCAAGTGAAATGCTGCCCAAGAAATTGCCCGGCAGACTGCTGATCGTTAATCAATCACTGACCCCAGGTTCTTGCTTGCAATAGGTAAGCAAGATGAATAATCATAAAAAATGCGACACACTTAATTTCTGGTCGCACCTTATTCCGTATTTCTAATTGAATGTCTACTACGCCTCAGCACTTAACTTCATACCATTTTATACGTTAGTACATTTATAAACAGGTTTATTTGAGCTGGAGGGACATCATATTAAAGAAAAAATACGAACATTTCCGCCTTTTGTATTTGGCTTTGGTGATAATTCTTGATAGAAAATAAAGTCATACAATACGAAACTACTTAACATTATGGTATGTAAATGATCTGCCACTTTTGAACGAGCGACTGGTTCTCCAGTAAATGACATCTTATAATAAACACATTTTTCTAATCTGGGTCACCTTAACCCGCAGAAAATAAATCTCAGACACTGTCTCTCACTGTTGTGGAATAACATTTGTGATACTACAGTAAGTTAGTCCATTCAACAAACACTTATTGAATGCTCTGTGCAAGGAGCTGTTCTGGTCTCTGGGTTTGCATTAGTTAAAAAAGAGAGGGTCACTAACATATCCTACCAGGGGATGGGATAAATTAAACTAATTAATTATTTAATCAAAATTAGGATAATCTCTATCAATTTGAAATATGCATACAGTGCACACTATATACCAGGTACTGTTCAGAGAATTTTATTGCATCAGGGATCAAAACCTTCACAGATATCTGCTCTCCTAACTGGAGAAAAACAAACCAAAGCCACATTTGAAGAGACAGGCAAGTGAATAAAAAAAATTTGAAGATCACGGGAAGATGAACTTTCTGAGCTGTTATGTAAGACTATTGAGCAGTATTGGCTGTCTGTTTGAGATTAATGGTCATGAATATAAAGTGAGACCAATCTGCAAGTTTGGAGGTTTTTCTCTACCCCAGTTTAACTTCCCAGTGCAACGATGCATTTGGGGGGTAACTGGGCTTACTAATGATGGCAGACTGAATTATTGCTAACATCCTTTAACACTCATAGCAGAGAATTATAAACTCACACATGTGTCTGTCCTCCTTATAAGGAGAATGTATTTATCCACCCCTGATACTCGGGGTGTGGCCATGTGACTTACTTTATCCAATGATATGACAAACTTGATGATATCAGAGACTTAAATTATGCTTTCATATGGCTGTGCTCTTTGTTCGCCCACCCTTTTCCATGGGAAGAGCACAACCGGGTTAACTGCTGGACTGAGGAGGACTAGACATGCACAGAGCTCACCTGTGCAGAATCAACAGCTGAGAGCCAAATAGTGGTCCACTCCACCTATATCCACCCAAGTCTAGCTGATTCACAAGTGAAGGAGTGAAAATAAATCATGGTTTTAAGTTCTTTGGGATGGTTTCCTATGGAGTATTCTTATGGCAAGAGCTCACTAATGAATCTGGATTAAGAGTTTGTAAAGGACATTGTGACAAAGAGAATCACGTGGTAAAGACTTGAATGATTGCAAAGAGGCCATTAAACAGATGAAGCATGGAATTTAAGATGAATAAAAAGAAATGTATGGACGTTAGTTGGTGTGAGTTCAACCATTCAACAAAAAATTTTTGTTACCTACATTTGCGAAAGACTTTGGCAGGTAATTTAGGAGAGACTTCACACTTAACACATTCTCCCTCGTTGTCTCCCTTCCCAAAAGAGCATCAATGTTGGAGATTGTGTGTGTGGGTGTGTGTGTGTGGTGTGTAGAGAATTACCTAGATATTTATTTCAAAATCCCTTTAGATAAAAACAAAGGAAAGATACAGACCAATAAATATTCTAACCACGAAAAAAAAAAGATGTCATTATGATCTAGAATGATTAGCAGTAGCTTTCCATAGGAAGAGACCTTGAATCCTTGGTAGGATTCAGGAGAAAAAGGACATCACATATGATCCCTGCTTTCTTGTCCCCTTCCTGGTTTTTCCAGGCTACTAATCCCTGTTCCTAATGGCTTACTTCAGATATTTGTTTTTCTCTGTTCTCAGGGCAGAAAAGTCTGCAGAGTGTTTGAACCTACTTTGAGGTATTCAAGAGCACTTAGTATCCCCAATTCCTAACACAGTTCCTAGCACATTACTGGAACTCAACACCTATGTATAGAACCACTCAATAAATCAGCCAATGAATCAATAAGTGAAAAAGAATGATAAAAGTTATTTCATTTACAGTTTAACCCTTGTCGCTGAAAGTTTTAGTTAAATGTATTTCATTTAAAATAATGTATATGGGGCAGCCTGGGTGGCTCAGTGGTCTAGTGCCACCTTCAGTCCAGGCGTGATCCTGGAGACCCGGGATCAAGCCCCACATCGGGCTCCCAGCATGGAGCCTACTTCTCCCTCTGCCTGTGTCTCTGTCTCTCTCTCTCTTTCTGTGTCTGTCATGAATAAATAAATAAAATCTTAAAAAATAAATAAAATAAAATAATGTATATGACTTGATGATCATCTCAGATGTTTTGTGAAACTATTTTAAAACCAAGGTACAGTTCAGGAAATAAACTGTAATTAGATACTAAGCAAATTTCTCCTACTGTCATCCTAAAATAAAATAAATTTTACTCAGGCACATATATAAAATACTTAAATTGTCAGCAAGTGCTTTTTGTCTCTCTGCTTAGCCATTCTGCATTATGAATAAAATGCTAAATAATTCCTGCGTTATCCACATCATCTGCAAATTGTTAACAATAAAACGTTGAAGAACTGTTTGCCATCCAAATCGGTCTGAAAAATGAAACCTTACATCAACTGTCAAACACTGACAGCCATCTTTCGTGTAAACATTTGGGGAAAAGGTCACAATAATGAGTTTCTTAAACTGTGTCAGGATGTGATATTAAAACTTCGCTCTTTACAGTTTGATGAGAAAGAATGTTTCCAGTCTGACAAAAGTGGCTTCTTTTTAATGACAGAAAAGTTTGGGAGCTGGGAAGAATGGGACTTAAGAAAGACAAGGAGGAGACAAAGACACTCATTGAAAAAGCTCCAGAATTGGAAGCTGTGCTGTTAATTCCCTCTATGATTTTGAGTGAGTCATTTAACTTCTTTGATTTCCATTACACTGACAGCATAAGTTACAGGGACTGGATTGATGATTCCCAATGTCCTCTGGAGTTTTAAGATTCTATGATTCTCTAATCCATCTCCAGAATTATAACTAAGTAATGGCAGGGACAAGCTCCTACTGTCAAAGCTAAGCTAGGCAAATTTAATTTAATTTAAACGTAAAGACTCTTCTCTTTTAATATATTAAAGAAGTTATGGGATATCTAGAGGTTTGATTTTTAATAAAGATCACAGGTGATTTTCTTATGAAAGAGCTATAGAAAAGGAATGGTGCTATTGCCTTAAAAAGAAATAAACCTATTGGCAAAACTCACCTTTGATCACAAGAGCACAGTGTTTATATCTATCTAAAAAGAAAATTATTCATGCATCTGATATTTGAGACCTTTCCTATCCTCTTCTGCAATGAGGTTTCAAATATTCTGGTCTTTTAGACAGTCTTTCTAGAAATTCAGTTTACTGTTCAGTTTCAACTTTCTGATCCAACTATCACTATCTTCAATTGTGAACTAGTTAAATTCACAAGAATCTGGACACTGCTGGTTGCTTCTGAGCCTATACAACCATTATGCCCAAAATATTACCATCTATCTCTGAAATCACATATTCCAAAGCACTACGTCAAATATCTCATATTTATTATTTTAAGAAAAAGGAGGATTAAGTCACTAATCTCTATGTGGTGATTTTCAAATAAGCTATATTTGACTACGCTCCCTTCCCTTGAATCTAGACTGGCCTTAGTGACTCAACTTAAAGAGCAGAGTGCACTCGGGACACCTGCGTGGCTCAGTGGTTGATCATCTGCCTTGGGCTCAGAGTGTGATCCTGGGGTCCTGGGATCACGTCCCACATTGGGCTCCTTGGGAGGAACCTGCTTCTCCCTCTGCTTGTGTCTTTGCCTCTATCATTGTGTCTCTCATGAATAAATAAATAAAATCTTAAAAAAAAAAGTCGAATGCACTCAAAGTAACATGGTGTATCTTCTCAGTCTGGGAAGGAAAAGGCCATGCAATCTACCTTCCTCTCTAGGCCTCCTTGCTCTTGGGAAATTTCTCTCAAAAGCCAGCCATCATGCTTGGGAAGTCCAGGCTGGTGGAGAGTAGGTGTTCCACTTCAGAGCCCCAGATAAACTCCACCTTCTGGTCACTCTGGCCATGTGCCAAATATACGGGTGAAGAAAGTTCCTGATGATTTCTGGCCCTGGCCATCATGTCACCTCAAAGCCTTTGAGTCTTCCCAGCTGGGGCCCAGAAGTTACAGAACAAAGAAAGCCATTGCCTAAATTTCTGTCCTGCAGAACCTATGAGCAAAGTAAAATGATTGTTTCATGCCACTAAATTTTGAGTGGTTATACAGCAATAGTAAAAGCACTAAATCCCAACTTTGTCTTGTCCACCTTCCACCTCAGATCATTATTATGCACTTTGCCTTAGTTGCGTGTCTCATCTCAAAGACTATCTCCTCCAAGGAGTCTGAAAATATTTGGGCAGGCCCAATGGGAGCTCTCCTTCAGGCTTCTCTTTGTTGGCTTCTCACATCATTTGACCTTCATCATCCCTTAGTAAACCAGAGATATTCAGATTTTATGAAACATTTTGGAATTCTATTCTAAACTTTGAAATTCTGAAGAGGGATCCCTGGGTGGTGCAGCGGTTTGGCGCCTGCCTTTGGCCCAGGGCGCGATCCTGGAGACCCAGGATCAAGTCCCACGTTGGGCTCCTGGTGCATGGAGCCTGCTTCTCCCTCTGCCTGTGTCTCTGTCTCTCTCTCTCTCTCTCTGTGTGACTATCATAAATAAAAAAAAAATAAAAAAAAAAAGAAAGAAATTCTGAAGAGTATAAGCTTGGGAAATAAACTATAAATACTTCCTCTTGCCCTTATATACCCTTATTTGATCCTATTTCCAAGTAGAAAGCATGATAAAAATTAGTTTCATTTTTGGAGAAATGTCCCTTTAATATAAGTAATATAATTTAATAAGCATTGCAAAAGGAATGAAAAAAAATGTGCATGTAACAGGGCATTCAAAGGCATTGTGCCTTATAAACCTCCCTAAGTACTGAATAAGAAAAGTTAGACAGATTGATGTATTTTCAACTTACATCCAATTCCATTTCCATATGAGACTTGCTAAAACTTAGTAGTAGCATGTTTCAGCAGTACAATTTAGGAAAGACTAAAGAAAAAGGAGACATAAATGATACTATGTGACAGATGATTCATGAATCATTTAATTTTTACCGAAAGAATCTTCCCAAAATATTATTTTGTTTTTATTTCACAGTCAAGAAATCTGAAACTCAAAGCTGAATGACTTTCCCAAACTTGTCCAAGCAGTAAACGGGAAGTCCTGAACTCAAACGCCAGACTCTGTCGTTTGAAATGGATTTCACGTTATGGGGCAAAATTGCATGTACAAGGTCAGACCAAAATATAAGGTGAGATATGTTCTCCAGGTCCTCAGCACAGACAAAATAAAAGCAATTATGAAGCATCTAACATTTATTGAGAGCTTTATCGTCTTATACCCTCTGCTAAAGCATTCTTAGATTTTCTCATTTTTGCCTATGAGGCAACTGAGACTTAGAAAGTTCAAGTGACGTCACCAAGGTCATAGAGCAGGAGAGTTGAAGAAATCAGTTTCCAACCAAGCAGTCTCACTGTAGAGCAAAAGTCTTAACGCTCTGCTACGTTGTACATCAAGTCCTAAGGATAAAGAAGAAAAAGAAGCAAGCTTTCAGCTTTGTTGATAATTGCAGAGAATTACATCAGTACACACAGATGTTAATCCGTTGCTAAAAATCATGCTCTTCAAAAAGATGTAGTCCAAGCATGTCTCACACAATGGCCTTTCTTATCTGTTCAATTAATTCTATTCATATAATCAACAGTCACCTTGCTAATTGCTAAATCCAAAAGGTGCTCGTTTCTCATAAGGACTCCGAAGCCTTGTGGCTTTTCTTCCTTCTTTATTCCTTTCTCTTGCAGAAAAACCCTGATTATATCTTGCTGCACATGTCACAAGTTCACTGCTAAGCCATCTTGTGGTATTTAAAATGATGCATCATAGCTTTTCCTACTGCACTAAAGAATTAATGTAATCAATTATGGCAGATTTGAATCAAAGGATTTATTTAGGTAATTTTAATTAATTAAGTACACATATTCTCTAAAGCAATCTCTAATCTTTTTTTTTAAAGATTTTATTTATTCATGAGAGACACAGAGAGAGAGAGAGAGAGAGAGAGAGAGGCAGAGACACAGGCAGAGGGAGAAGCAGGCTCCCTGCAGGGACCCCGATGTGGGACTTGATCCTGGGACTCCAGGATCACATTCTGGGCCGAAGACAGGCGCTAAACCACTGAGCCACCCAGGCATCCCAGCAATCTCTAATCTTTTGTAACTTTGAACTTTTCACTCAAGAAATCTCTCTGAATGAGGCATTTCTTTATGTTTCTCATGTACAAAATAGCGTTGTAACATTACACATAATTTTTCAAATCCATATATATCCCCACCTAAGAATTCCTGCCACCCCATCAACTGACACCTCACTCCTATACCTGCTCTCCTGACTCCTCTTGCACATCACCTTGCTACTGCCCTGCTTCCTCTCAGCACTGCCCCACTGCACCTGCTCATCAAGAGTCAAGATTTTTTAATAGTCTCCTAGCGTTTGAACATCTTCCTGATATAAGAGAGCACATGTCACAATTTCAGTCTGTCCTTTGATGGATGAAATAGTTACTCTACTGGTTAATGGGGAAATGAAAATAAAAAATAACAACAAGAACAGCAAACGGTCAAGTATTCAAACCCCATTTTCTTCATGATTCTTTTAACCAAGGAAATTGGCAACGCTCCTGCTGAGGCTTCAGTTCTCGATTCTGGAACCATAACAGGCTGCAAACAGCAGACACAGAAGATCTGCGAAGGAAACCGCCTTGGCTTGCCTGTGAAGAACATAGGCCCCTCGGTTTCTCCTACCCTGTCTATGCAAATAACCTCACCAAACACTGGTTCATGATCCCTGGGATGAACACCTGGAAAGTAGGCTGAGGGGGTTCCAGATGCCGGTCTTATGGCTGAAATGTATGAGAAAGACCCAGAGTGGTTTGTAGTCACATGCTGTTTTGGAGGAGAAGGGAAGGTGACAGAAAGGTCACCTGTGGGGCATAGATGCCATTGTGGGACACTGTATCTTGGTGGGGAGAGAGCGAGCTGGAAAGAAAAGGTCTTAGCAGAGTTTGGAAGAGGCAGTCCATCTGTGGGGGAAAATGCTTCTTGCGGTGGCACAGCTGGAGGTGGGGACTGACGGGGAAAAAAGGAAATCCTACAGCTTCCCCTGAGAAAATTAGTTCTGCTCACTCTGCTATTTGCGCCCTGAGTTTCAGAATAAGCTGGAGTCTGTCCTAAAGTGATGAAAGAGGACTTTTGTTGGGAGTTCAAGTGTGCCGTGCTCAGTGATTGGCCATGTGTTTCGGGGTGGGTTATTTACTTTTATTTTTATTTATTTATTTATTTATTTATTTATTTATTTATTTATTTATTTATTTATTTTGGTTATTTACTTTTAGATTGTCTACTCTCTGTTTCTATATTTGTAAAGTAGTATCAGGAGAACGATGTGACCCCTGGTTTCCATGGAAACCTGGTTTCCTGGTTTCCATGATCGTCTTCTTAGAATAATCCTTCGGGCTGGCAGAGACTGAAACCCAGGACTCAGGGATAAGTAGGAACTGGACCTGGGCCCCTTGTGAGGAAGGGGTTTGGCTGGAGGATCTTGTCTGCCAGAGCAGAGTGGGGAGGAAACTTGTGATTAGGCCCTTTGAGGTCATCCCACTTTACCAGCTATCATAATATTCAGCCTGAATTGGCCTTCTACCACTGAGTTTAGGAACTTGGAGCCCAGACACATTGAGTAGTAACCTAATGTCATAGGCCAGTGAGTGGCAAATGTCTGACTCCTGGTCCTGTTTGTTTTAGTTCATAATTAACTTACCATAATTAACTTACCATATTATATATATAAACATACACACACACACACATATATATATATATATATATATATATATGTTTGTTTGTTTGTTTGTTTGTCTTTTTAAGTAAACTCCATGCCCAGCATGGAGCCCAACATGGGGCTTGAATTCCCTGAGATGAGGACCTGAGCTGGAATCAAGAGTTGGACACTTAACCAACCAAGCCACCCAGGCACCCCAATACCACTGGCTTTATAAAAGGATTTACAGTGACATACCATAAAGTGCACATGAACAATAAAATTACCAAAATAGAGATAGAGTGCTGATGTTTGAAGAATTATACAATATAGAAAATTTTCTCCATATAAAAGCATGAAATTAATGCAGCACTGCTCCAGAGACCCTCACTTGCATAGATGTTTTCTAAGGTCCTAAAAGGTGCTCTAAAGAATATGTGTCCACATGGTCTTATGTTTTTGTGAAATCTGTGAAACATAAAATATTTTAACTGTAATCAATTATGATTGCTTTTTATTTCCACTTCAGCTTCTCTTATACCACACTACTTATAGCTGCCATGGGAACTTTTGATATCCCACTAAGGGAAGGTTGACCTGGGGATATTTTTAACTTGGATTTAGTGAGATATTCAGTACCTGCAGTCACATCTGTGTATGATTACATTATCTGCCCGGTCAAGAACTGGTCCTTGTACTCCTACCACTCATTGTGCAAAAGGACCTGGCAAGATGGTATCAGGGTGAAGGATCAAAAGTTGCATTGCGGTATGAATATATCCTATACTGTGTGGCAGGTGGGTAACAGAGTAGACAGGCCTAAAATATATCAAGCAAGAATTTGGGATTTTTTTTCCCATATTTTATGGCATTTATTTTAAAGGAACTTGAGACACATTTTCACAAAATTGACAACCATCTTAAAGATTTCCAAGGCATTGCCAATAATGAGTTGTTTAGTTGAAGGTAACTTTTCTATACTATCAACTTAGTTCCTATCTAAATTCTTCCAACCTGTCTGATTTCTATAATAAAGTTATATTTTTCATCTTTACCTTGATTAATAATACCTTCTCTTTCTGGAAATGGCCAGCTGGATATCTTCAAAACCATTAGAACACATTTGGAATTTGATGTGATCTGATATAAAACATACATTCTGGAGATGAAAAATATATATTAAAAGTTTTAGAGGGACTTATGGAATATTTAATAAGTGTGCATGTGTGCCTGTGACATTATTCTATATAGTGTGATGAGTTGGTTTCTCAAAATGTATTTTCAATTTTTCCCAAATGAAAAGGCTATAGATATTTATTTATTAGATATTGAAAAATTGCTTTTAATTTTCTTCCTCTGCATATACACAAGTATTTTTGCTAACAAAACATCACCATGAATACAGACAAATTGTGGCATCATTTAAGAAAAAAATGAAAAGATAAATTTGAGAACCTCTGTACTGGGAGAGGGGCATACACTCTCAAGAGCAAAAGAGAAAACAAGGTCTGGCCACCCAAACAGAAAGGTTGCTATTATCCTTACATGTGAAAACTGATGATTGTCAGCGGTATGATCTAGCAAGTGAAATAAAGTCAAGACAGAGCACTCTGTGCCTCAGGGTCGAAAGCAACAGGTCAGCAACAACTGCCACAGATTAAGAAATAAAAAATATATATATATATTTTCAAGTACTATTCAAAACTTATTAAGTTACAATAAATTATTACAGGGTAAAATTTTTCCCAATAATTTAAAATCCTGACATCAAAGAAGAACTAAAAGTATAAACTCGACCAATGGTAGGGTCATGTTTCTGAGTGAAAATCTTTATTGACAGAGAAACTTTTGAAATCTCGATTTGAGGGAAAGAGACAGAAGGAGAATCCATCACAGGCAAGTATAATGCAAGGTAGATTAATAGTATGTTAAAGAAGAGTAATTAATGGTTATTGCTGAAGTTTCATTAATTTTCTCAAGGTAGGAAACTATTTTCAGATTTCTTAAGCTCCAACCTAATACAGAAAAAGATCTATACTGTAGGCCTTACTTTGCATCAATTTTGTTCACACATGGAAAAACCTCACAATGCATTCCAGGGTGAGGAGTAGTGAAAATGTATTTATGTGTCCTCTGGATAATAAAATGATAAATGTATCACTTTATTATATATATATTTATATATATTTATATAGGGTATTAAATTTTGTTATAAAATTGAAACATATTGCCAAAAAACTTCATTAATCATCACAATAATTTCAATAATTATTACAATAATAATTGTAATTTTATAATAAAACGTGTAATAATTTCACGTTTTATCTTCAATCCCTATCACTAAAACAAAACAAAAGGAAAACATAAACAGACAAAACATCCTCGACAAGAATGTTTCAAAGTTCCTATTTTACAGAAAAGAAAACTGAGGCACTGCACAATTCAACAACCAATCTAAGCTCACAGGGCTGATGAAAGGAGCAGAAGGCCCTCCACCTCTGTAGCTTTTGGACTTTCACCTCCCCAGCCTTGCCCCCCTCAGGTTACAGTTCTTCAAGCTGGGGAGGGGGTAGCAGGGGTGGGGGGCAGCTGCCCTGCCTTCCACTAGCTGCAGAAGCGCCATCCACGATCCCAGCCAAAATTTCCCTGCACACGGAGCACAGTTCCAGAACACCTCTTCCTAGTAAAGAGATGATATATTCTTTTTATAATCACGGCTTTCCCTACCACGGAAAGTAAGGCTTTTTTTTTTTTTTTTTTTTTTCCTTTGCAGGAAGCCACTAAAAACAAATAAATGAATAAGCAAACAAACAGCTGAATCAGTCTTTGGAAATCTTCACCTGCTAAATTATAATTTTTCAATAAGTTACTCAGAAAGAGGTTTTCAGTGAAAATCTAAGGATATTTCATATACATTATATTATAAGGGTGCCTGGGGGAGTCCACCTTCGGCTCAGGTCAGGATAGCAGGTCCTGGGATGGAGCCCTGCATCCAGCTCCAGCTCCTGGCTCTCTGCTGGGTGGGGAGCCTGCTTCTCCCTCTCCCTCTAGAGCTCCCCCTGGCTGTGCTTGCTCTCTGTCAAATAAATAAATACAACGTTGAACAATTAAATAAATAAAATTATATTATAGATAATCTCCTCTAACCCAAGTCTTCTGAGATCCCACATGTCTGCTAAGTGAAACATAAAAACCTTTCCTTAACAGTGAACTTTCTCCAGCACTCAGCTGCTGCCCTGCCTCCCAAGCCTTATTTCACACATTTTCCTTCCATGCAACTTGTGTCAGCCAAAAGGTTCCTAAATATATCTAAAATGCCTCACATTTTTGCATTTGTCTTTGGTGATCCCTCTTCCTGGAATTCTGATCTATCTCTTTCCCTACCTCCATTCCTAGCACCAACCAGTTTAGGTTAAGTTCTATTCCATCCTTCTATTCCATCTTTCAGAAACTTCCTCAACACTACCTCTTGCCTCAAATGAACCGGACACTTTGCCTGCATATGACCATACCTTCCCCTAAATTATGTCAGTTTATTCCCTTTTTGCCTATGAAATAAATATTAGTATGTCTACGCAATTCTGTATCAAAAAACTAAATGTAATTATATTCAAGATAACATTTTTTTTTAATTTGGAAAGCTTATCTGTCAGATGACACGATGTCATACCCCAGAATCAAGGGGAATTTCTGTAGGTTAAAAATAAAAAATGCTATTATTTTTACATTAGAAGAAAGAAAAGGAGAAGGTAGTGGTGAAAATACAATGGAATTTGAAGCCCAGATTCTGCCTCTGACGCTTAAACTGTGACTTTGTTGTGTTATTTCACTCTTCTTGGTTTCAACATTGGTAAATGCAGATTGTTAATCTAAATTTGCAAGACTGCTGTGAGGATTAGAACTACTGTGGGAAATGAACCTAACACTGTGTCTACTGTATTCAATAAAGAGTAGATGCTCTTATTATTATTAATCCTTCTTATCAGTTTCCTCATTTGAATTGGTGAATAAAGTCATTTTTGGTGAATAAAATCATTTTAAAGGCATACCTTTTTTACAATTCTAAACATGTCCTACAGACATTTTCTCATAAATTCAGAAAACAAGTGCTGTTATAATACCAACATAAACCTAAATATCACCTTATTTTTATTGAAATGCTTGAAGTAGAGTTGACATAATATTGCATTAGTTTCGGGTGTACAACCTAGTGATCCCACATTTATGTACACTACGAAACGATCACCACAATGACTAGTCACTATCTGTCACCACACAAAGTTATTACAATGATATTGACTATATTCTTTGTGCTGTACTTTACATATTTATGATTTATTATTTTTATAACTGGAAATGTGTGCCTCTCAATCCCCTCCACCTATTTCTATATCACTTTATAGCATTGAAAATCTTTCATATGCAATGTCACTTAAAGCTCAATAAGTCTTAAAATCAATTTATTTAAATATATATATATATATTTGAACTTCCTATATATATAATCAACTTATTTAAATATATATGTATATATTTGAAGTTCATACATATATAAGTTCTTATATATGAAGTTCATATATATATACTGCATATATATATTACTGATATATATATAATGGATATATATCATTTATTCTCATGGATGAGAATAAATATGAGCTTTTAATGCTTTACATTTACATTTTTTAATGCTTTATGTATAGAGAGAGAGAGAAGGAGAGAAGAGAAAAATAGAGCTTATGATGGAAGAATATTCATTCCCAAGAGTTTCCTGTGTCCCAATCCATCGAATCTGTGAATGTGCTAGATTATGTGGCCAAGGGGATTAATGGCTGCACAATAGAAGTGAGGTCCCTAATCAGCTGGTCTCAAAATAGGGAAATTATCCTGGATTATCTAGGTGTGACCCACGTATAACCAGAGTCTTTAAAAATGAAAGAGGGGATCAGAGGAGAGAACCAGAGAGATGGCAACCAGAAGAGGGCTTGGCCAACATTCCTAATTTTGAATGTGGAGGAAGGAGCTTGTGAGCCAAAAAGAAAGTGAGCGGCCTCCAGAAGCTGGAAGAGGCCAGGCTCTTTTTACAGCCTCAAGAAACATGTAGTCCTGCCAAATGCTTGATTTTAGCCCAGTGTGATCAGTTTGAGATTTCTGACCTTTGGAATTGTAACATAATATATTTATATGCTTAAAGCCTCCAAGTTGGTGATAATTTGCTGCAACAGCAATGGGATACTATTAGAAGCATAGACAGTGACTAATATGTACAAGGTTGTACAGCCAAAGTCAAAACTAAGTTCAAGTCTGAAATTTTCCATCTCAATCAAATTATCTATTTTGTCAGTGTAAATTATTTATTTGTATTGTTCTCATGGTTTTTATCTTCTAAAGGAGACTGCGGGATTGAATTGAAACTCTTTTTAGTGGCATGATGGAATTCATTTTTATAGTTATTTTTAAGGAAAACTGATGAACCCTAAGATTCCTGAAGAACATTCTTTGAGCTTCATCTGGTTTGGTGTTTGAAGTGGTCATGGATGAGAATAAATATGAGCTTTTAATGCTTTACCACCTCTCATCGTTTATCTTCCAGTCACCGTAAGAGTTGCCCAACATTCATACATTTTTTTGTGTGTACTTTCAGGTAAGGCCCGCTTAAAAAAAAAAAAAAAGTCACATACATAAAGATATACATTGGAATAATATTGAATTTTTTAACTAAGCTACAGTTCTGTGTCTCTTTTCTACATTGTTATGAGTTTTCCACAGTTACTTAACCGTTATTTATCATCAGATGCCTGCCCTAGCAGATCTCTTCTGGGTATACTCTTTCAAGCTTCAAGTTTTGCACTGCGACATACCAGGAAACTACATCATCATACTTACTACACAAGAGTCAAAGTTCTGAGCGAGAACCTACAGAGAGAAGCCATGCATTTATATCTTAAATATACTCAAAGGGTTTTTTCACACGCACATCAAATAAATTCAAAGACCATTTTTGTAATTACGTCTTTAATGTTTCTGCCCTGGAAAAGCAGGAAAGGTGTCAATCTTTTTCGGTATTGCAGACCCTGTGCCTGGCACATGAAGACCAAGTAAACATTTCCATCAGGCTGGATTCAGAGGCCTGATGTCACCAAAGCAAGGATGTTAAATGTATTCTTATCATATTTCTGCATTTCTGTATGTATCACTACATCTGAATGTATACTCCATATATGTAATGAGTTGTTCCCAAGCTATGTTCTCATTGAAATTATGTTGTGTGTTGTTTATATTTTTAGAATGTTTCCTTTGGGATTTTCTTGGAGGTAAAGCACATTCTCAAGACTTTCCCCAGCTATGGCATATCTTTGTCATTTGATGATAGATGTGTGATATTAGGATTGGGTGGTTAGAATGGGCACTGTATTAAAAAATGATCGAGAAATAGAGCAAGGAAAAATATTTTTTTCTGGTTTTCTGTAACTTTGTGCTTGAACCAACCCCAGAGAGTCCTGCAACAAGAAATCAGTGTGTGGTCTTCCAAAATAGACTACTTGAAGGCAGGTACAGTTATGTGGCTGTTGTTAGTTATATAATCTTAATGGAGAAAAAACCCAATTAAGAGATTTCCACACATAATCTGAATTTCTGTGACCTCCATAAATTTTAGAGCCCCTAGGTGCCAATGTTGGGTATTTCAGATTCCCTTCCTTCCAAATGTAAAAAAAGTTATCCTTCAACAGCACACCAAGCATATAGCCAAGAGGGATTTGAACATTTCTTTATTTTGACAAGATGATATACTTTGGGGAAGGCTGTATTACTTATACATATTAAACAGATATTACCAATTCAGTGACAGCAAGATAATGCATAACATGTGCCAAGTCATGCAACTTGTCATTTCATTATGCTCTACGTAAACACTGTAAGAGTATCATTTTATGTAAAACTTCTTGAGGTACTCTAGGCAGATTTCTAATAGAATCCTAGACAAAGCACTGTCTAGGCCTTGCCCATGTCTTCTCAAGATCAAGAGTTTGGCTTTCGTGATTGACAGAATGGATGTAGGCATGATTGTAATGTAGGCTGAATCTCTAAAACATGGGAAAGAAAAATGGATATCATATGAGAAGGATGAGAAATACCTGCTTGTAATATGACTCTCCTGTCTGAATTTCCAACATTGGGTGAAGTCATTGTCTCTACAATCCCACATTTAATATGTAACTCAACTCAAATATTTATAGAGTATCTAATCTCTGACAGACACTCTGGGATCCCAACCAGATTCCATAGGAAAGACTTAAGACAGGCATCATGTAACACAGAGGGACTGTTGCTGCCTCTCACCGTAGGCTGCCCTCTGTCATAACTTTGTTTGGGGGCCTTTAATTCATGATTAATACACACACAAGAATATCTACTACCTGATTTCATAAGATGTTCTAAAGCAGTCAAATCTAAACTATGATGATAGACAGCAGAACAACTTTCCCTGAGAGAGATGAAAAGGCTTTCCGGGGAAGGGATTCAAGACAGCTTTTTGGAGTAAAGGAATGTGCATTTCATAGGGATATGCACTTGTCGAAACTCACTGACCTGTAAACTTAGAACATTTCTCTGTAGGTAAATTACACCTCAAAAAAAAAAGTATTTTATTTTCTTTTTTGCAAAAAGAGAGATATAAAACATTACCAAGATGTAACTGCAACAGGAAGAAAATCATTTTGACTACAGAATTAGAGAACGTCTTCATAATAAAAGTAAATTTTGAGGTAGTCGCTAAAGGAAAATAGGCAGATATTGATGATTGAGGAAATAGAACAATATATGACTTATAAAAAGTTCAGAGAATCCTCAGGGAATAGGGAATCTGTTTTTGTTGGATGGTAGGGTAAATATTTGATCGTAGGAATGACTTGGAAAGATTGCATTGAATACTCTAAATATTAGGCTGAACAGTGTGGGGAACTGTGGAACATTTTCATTCAGGAAGCCTTACCTGAGACTCTCCTGTCATGCATTAGAATATCTGGCATATCAAATTAATGATAATGAGATTAATAAGAGAGATTAGGTCCTTAAGTAAAAGAGGCAAAGAAGCCAAAATTCATGTTAATGGGAATGAGTGTGTGTGTGTGTGTGTGTGTGTGTGAGGATGTGTGTGTGTGTTTGTGTGTGTGTGTACAGCAAATATTTGCATAGCAGGTACTCTTTGCTCGGTCCTGTTCAGTACACTTTTCATTTATTAAATGATTTAAACAGAACAATCATCCTAGGACTGAGATGCTATTCTAATCTACAGTTGAAAGGGGAGAAAACTGAAGTACAGAGAGGTGAAGCAACATGTTCAATGTCACGCATCCAGGAAGTAATCAACCAGGTTTTGATTCCAGGCAGTTTGAGCATCAATGTTCATGGTCTAAACCAAAGCACTCTGCCACCGTTCGAGAAGAGGCACAGACCAATCCCTTGGAGAAGAGTAAAAAAATGAGAGGGGAAATTAGGACAAATTTTGTTTGAGGGCTCTGCTGAAATCAATGCATCTGAAGGAGGACACTTAGGGTCCCCCCAAAGTATTCTATTCTGAACCCATGGGCACTGCCACATACTGCGGAGGGTTGTACATCACTGTCCTAGCTGAAAAGTGGTCTACGGTGGGGAGCAAGGGACCATTCACTGCCCAGACATGTCATCTTCTGAGTGTTTGAAAAAGGGTAGGAACTCATATATGGGAGATATTTTTAGCCTTGTGTCAATTTGCTCACCTCTTCCAGACCTAAGAGAAGTAAGTGAAATGGAAGGGGGCTGGGTAAAGAGCACACCTGGGTGTCGCTTCAAAAGTTTAAATTTGTATCGTGTTAGCCTTGTGTTTGGTGCGGCTGTAGGAGGGGTAGATGGAAAGCTATGGAATGAGGTCTCAGTAGGCGAACCTTTCGTTCCCCTCCGGTTATCTCAAAGCTGCTGCTTTGATGTAGCAGGTAAGAAAAGATCTGATTTCAAATAGATCATTGAGAGTTCTGGTAATGACATATTTTTGAAAAAAATCGGCCAAGCCCATTATCCACATGTTTATATCTTATGTTTAGTGAAGTAGACAGTCACACAGCATTCTCAAAAATATTACATTATCATAGAAATAGATACATGCCATTTGGTGTGGACTCTAATAGATCTGACAAGCAGCCCTCTGAAAATCTACAGCCACACAGAGGGCAGCAAACTTAATATTGACATCTGAAATCTTTTCTTGAAATAGGAGCCATAGTTATCATAAAGAAGGGGAAAAGCCTGATAAATTTGGAGGGAAAAAAAAATTTGGAGGGAAAATGGAGGATAAAAGGAAGCTAGAAAATATCATTTTTTTTGCCTTTGCCTCGATGGAACTCATATTAGTTACAATGGAAATTGAATGGGATTCTGTGACTATGGGTGTTAGGAGCATAAACCATAAACTGAAATGATTTGGGAGATGTGTGTGATAGAGGCTCAGCAAGAAGCTTTCTTTAAAAACCTACAAAATATCTGCTTTAGAGAATCCTGAACTACTCAACTTTCTCACTTGGACAGCTTCAACGCGCCCAGGGCATCCCTGAAGGTTGTTTATCTATATCGCTCCTCTTATGCCATAAAAGTGTTAGCCTTCTTTTACAGGTTAATGGCTCTACGTGTTTTTCACAGTCCTCTGCTTAACCAGTTGTATTTTCAAAATACCAAATGTAATTGAACTTGGGTTCAACCTTAATCATTGAGGTGCCCAGTTAGAAAGGAGCAAAGGAAAATAGACCGTGCTAAGTGTTAGCTCTATACCTTAAGCAAGTCAAGAGGTTCCGCTAAATTTGCAACCTCACCACCGAATGTACCAAATCTGCCCTGCAGGCCTGTTTCAAATAGTGCACGTATTTGAAGCACGGAGTATGTTTCAGATATAATTCTAGGTGTTGGGTATACAGCGGGGGAATAGGATAAACACAATCCCCTGCCCTTATGAACTGTTTATTCCAACGGAAAAGAGAGAGAACAAAGGAATTTTTTAAATGAAATGAACACATATTATACAGGAAAAAGAGGACACCCAGGTGGCTTAGAGGTTGAGCTTCAGCTCAGTTCATGATCCGGGGGTACTGGGATTGAGTCCCATATTGGGCTCCCTGGAGGGAGCCTGCTTCTCGCTCTGCCTGTGTCTCTGCCTCTCTCTCTGTGTCTCTCATGAATAAATAAGTAAAATATTTTTTAAATAATAATAATAATAATAATAATGTGAAAAAAAAAGCAGGAAAGAAAATGGATCGCATGGTTCCCATGAGGGACATCCAGACTAGGTTCAGTCAGTAAGTAGAGCATGCAACCTCCTCTCAGGTTGTGAGATCCAGCCCCTTGTTCATCCTAGACCTTATTTAATAACAATGACAAAAGGAAAAAATAAAAATAAATAGAGGATGATGATAATAAAAGGGTCCTCTGAGGAAGTGACATATTGAACAGTGTTCTTGGTAAAATCAGTATCAAATGTTATTATAGATAGAAAACATTTGATAATCCTAATGTTTTATCTATATAGATGGTAAGACTGAACCCCTTTCATTGAGCTGAAAAATGATGAGAACAAAAGAAGATTTGTTAGAAAGTCACCCTGAAGCTCAGTCAGCTGGGGTAGACTAACAGGACCCTGGGAAACAGCCTTCACTAAGGCATCTAGAAATTATTAGGATGAAACCAAAAGGTCAGCTCAACAGAGCACTGAAAAGTGCTCTCCTCTATGGTCAAGAAATTTCAGATACTCTGTGAACTAAAATGCATTGTCTCTGATGTGCTCTTCTCCGGGCCAGAAAGCACAGTTACTTCAAGAGGAATAGAGAAAAAATCATGATCCCAAGGCAAACTTGACAGTCTGAGTCAGAGCATCCAGAAGAGGAGAAGCTATATCAGTATTAGAAAGTTCTGCCCTGGGGGCACCCGGGTGGCTCAGTCGGTTAAGTGTCTGCCTTCTGCTCAGGTCCTGATCTGATGGATGGACCCCATGTCCTTGTGGTAGTCCCGCTCCCTGCTCAGTGGGGAGCCTGCTTCTCCTTCTCTCTCTGCCCCCTCCCCTGCTCTTGTTCTCTCACACTCTCTCTCTGAAATAAATAAATAAAATCTTTTTTTAATAAAAAAAAATTCTACCCTGTGTGTGGAGTGAGGAGTAGAGGCCATCCTGCTTTCCCCCAATAGGTTATTGCCTGTACCTCTTTTCCAGAGACTTCAAAATGTGGAGCCTTTATCCTCTCAAATTCAGAAACTATTTTAAACAATATTTTTCTTGGGGAAAAAACTGTTCTATGTCTCTTCACCACCACTCTTTTTCGTCTAAAAGAAAAACACAATACTGCCCCTTCCAATCTGCTTTTTACTGATACATAAAGCTCTTTCATGACATGAAAGGCTAATGGTACCATTTTAACGGAACCAAATAATGTCATTAAGTTACTGATGGACAGACACAGCTTTGACAAGGATATTTGGCTTCCTCCCAACATAGGTACTAGGTTCCCAGGGCAAGCATTCTGAACCTGCCAGAGGCTGCGTCACTTTCTATGACAGCCTCGATGATCACAAAATAACCCGTCCATTGTAGCTAATGGCTTGCAAAGACTCAAGGAGAGAGAAGGTGAGCCCCAACTCCTTTTTTTAAAATATATATATATATTTATTTATTCATGAGAGACACAGAGAGAGAGGCAGAGATACAGGCAGAGGGAGAAGCAGGCTCCCTGCGGGGAGCCCGATGCAGGACTCGATCCCGGGACTCCAGGATTGTGAGATGGGCCCCAACTCTTGATAAAGATTTGCCAATGATGATTTTTAAATGAAAGTTAGTAAATCTATTTGTGTCTATACAAAATGCACATTAGTCACAATGGAAATTTAATGAAATGCTGTGATGAAGTGTTTGAAAATAAACCATAAAGATACACATACATGTATATATATTTCTGTTTGAGGAGATGTTTCATAGGAATTGGCTCATGTGGTTACGGGGCCCTAGGAATCCCACTACCTGCCATCTGCAAGCTGCAGAACCAGGATACCCAGTGATATGATTCAGCCCAAATTCAAAGGTCTGCGAATTGGGGGCTGATGGTGTCTTACTCTGTGTGACAAAGGCAGAGAACCAGGAGCATGGATGTTCAAGAGCCAGCAGAGAGGTAATCTGGCCTCCCCTGCCTTTTTGTTCTGTCCGGGCCCTCCCTCAGCAGGTGTACGACGTGCACTTGCATTGGTGATGGTGATTTTCTCTTCTCAGTCTACTGAGTCAAATGCTGGTCTCTTCCAGAGACCTTCACAGGCACACCCAGAAATAGTGTTTTTACCCACCATCAGGGCATCCCTTAGCCTAATCAAATGGACCCATGAAGTTAGCCATCATGATACAATATAGGCTTTAATTATCTCGTAAGCATATTTTACTAGATTTAGAAAGAAGGGGTGAACAAGATGATAATACTACATGCAGCTTTCATTTTGGGGAGTGACTGAATAGTACGTATTATGATTCTCTAAGGGGCTAATGTCGTTTCTCCTTTCTGATAAAAGAGAGTAAGTTAGAAAGCTCAGAAATCAAGTTTATGCTTGAATCACAAACGCTCTGCTATTGCTGTGCTTATCTTTTTATCCTTTGTTCAAAGTTTTCTACTTTATTAAATAACCTTTAGAAACATTGTGAATTTCCTTTAAAGGTGGAATATTTTTTAATAAATATTGACCAACTAATGTTTTCGATGTTATTCTGCTCTGGTATATTTCTGGAACAGCCCTGTGATGGCAGGTAGACAGAAACTCAGAGGTTAAAAAAAAAAAAAAAGAAAAAGAAAGAAAAGAAAGAAAGAAAGAAAAAAAGAAACTCAGAGGTTAAAATATATTTCTCTTACATTTTCATATTTTAAAATACATAGCTGTTTTATTGGATTCTTCCGCTTTCGATGTGGAGTTACAGAAACTCAATCACAAAGAAACTAATTTTTCCAGCCCTTAACGGGTTATACTAAAAGAAAATAGAAAATGTTCTGTTTAAATAGGCTTCAGATAGTTGTTAATCTGCATTAAATCTCTGCATTTACCATCAAAGCAATATAATTTAAGTTAAGGACTTCAAGAGGCACTTGACTTTTTGTGGGCAGTTAATTGAAAAGAGACATGATTAAGTTAACTGTGAAGTATGATTTTCTAAAGAACTATTTAAAAAAAATAAAGCATTTGACTTTATTAAGCAAATTTTGTTAACAACAGTCTGAAAGTTTAATGCTCAGCTCAATTGTTGTGAAAGTGAAAATGGATATTTCAGATGTCATATCAAGATTGGAGAATATAGGACATAGGAGCAATAATTACATTGCATTCTTTAATCAGGTGCCAGAGGGAACATTTTTAAGGAAGAAACATCTGAGCTCACTTTCAAATAAATGAAAAAAGTAACCACTAAGAGTGGCATTCCAAGTACAGAGGACACCAGGGGACAGAAGTCCTTTTTTCACACACACTTTGCTGTGATAGGAAAATGAGCACTGAGGGGTTTTTTTTGTTTTTGTTGTTATTTTTGTTTGTTTTTAATCAACTGGTGGAACAAATGATCAAAAATATGACTGTAAAATGTGGGATTGAAAAGCCAAACTCAAGAGAAATGAATCTCTGAAAAGCCAGAGTGTTGTAAAAAAAAAAAAAAGAAAGAAAAGAAAATCTCAACATTTACAAGAATAATTCACATGAGAGTAAGAGACATTATATTCCATGATATTAAAAAGCAATTATTCCTTCTGCTAAATAGATGATAGATGATAGGTAAATCTTACTGAATGTGGCAGTAGATTAAAAAAAAAAAATTAAAGAACCTGGTTAGTAGAAAATTTAAATTAAAGAAAAATAAGCTTAGAATATAGCGTAAAGCTTATTCCCACTTAGTTTTGCCTTTCAGGTGTGCTGGGTGGCTCAGTCGGTTAAGCTCAGGTCACGATCTCAGGGTCCTGGAATCGAGCCCTGTGTCTGGCTCCCAGCTCAGTTTGGAGTCTGCTTCTCCCTTTCCCTCTGCCTCCTCTCCCTCTCACTCTCTCTCTCTCTCTCTCTCTCTCTCTCTCCTGTTTTCTTGCATTTCTTTCTCTCTCTTTCTCAAATAAAGAAATAAAGAAAGGAAAAAGTTTTGTCTTTCAATCCAATCTCTAATTGTCCTGACAACTGCAATTCAGGTGATATTTGAATGTCATCACTTTAGGACAAAATATCTCCTTCTAAAGTCAAGTCTGAACCCCTAGAAAAATATGTACCATTTCCTTGACTCTGTGCCTTGTGCTGTGTTATCTCTCTACCTGTTGAGAAGCTCAGTGGTGAGACTATCCTCCGTGGGCCAGAATTAAAGATAACAGAAGCTACCGTGGAGCTTTCCTTGGGAAAAAGGCCAACAGAAGAGCTGGGGAGAAGGCATGGAGGGGGTATGCTTTGATCTCCAGGGATTTATTGGATTGGTCATTCCATTTCTTTTCTTGCTTCTCTTTTCTTTTATTTCTTTTTTTTTGAGGTGGAGGGTGCTTTTTATTTTATTTTCTGGCGGATTTCCTCAGTCTAATTTTACAAAAGTTCTATTGGGTTTTTCGTTTCTACTATATACATTCTTTTTAATTTTCACTGGCTTTTTCTGTTTCGGAAATGTGACATTAAAGAAATCCATCCATTTTCGCTAGCGCAATATATTTTCTTATTTTTCTGGTGATAATTATATTTATGCTCAAAATTCTATTTAAGAACTTGGATTATTCTTATTTTGAATTCCAGAGCCACAGCCCCTAGTTGTGTGATTGAACTTAAGAGAGTCACCTAACTTCCTAAAATCTTACTTTCTTCACCTGGAAATTTAATAATAATGTCTTTATTAAATAAATATCAAATTAAATAAAGTGTTTATTAAAACTGAATTAAATAGAGGGAATAGTGTGCCTTGAATCTACCTAGCACGTGTGTGTGTGTGTGTGTGTGTGTGTGTGTGTCTGCGTGTGTGTGTTTGAAGACTGGACGGGCCTGGGAGAAGGTGCCAGGTGAAGGTAAATAGACAATAAACGAATCAAACATTATTTAGAATAACAAATAAATACAATAAAATATGTGTAAATGAAAATTGAATCTCATTGGGTTGATCTTTTCATTACTTTTGATGGTGGGGCTTGTCCAAACCAAGATAGTTTGTGGCAAGATAGATCCTATGGTTCATTTCTCTTGGAATTGTCAACTTAATGAGAAGGGAAGCATTTATACCAAGATCTTCCTGGAATCCAGGAAGAATGTTACATTCACCTCTCTTTTTATTAAAAAAACAAAAAAATATGAATTCCGCTCCCTACAAAGTGATTTCCTCTGAGAATTTTCTCATATAATGAGACAATGTGTTCATATTTTTTTCAAAAATCATAAGTATATATTTTGTATTTTCCTATACCATGAAAACTCTTTTTCTCCTTTAGTGCAATTTGTTGACCCTAATCTCTTCAGTGATGTTTAATGCTCTGCCTACTGAACATGATCTTCTTTTTACTGAAGCTTGCTTTTAGTTAAACTTTATTTTGGCCATTTTTATGATTTTTCGTTCATAGTTTAGTTTTGCTTCAGAATTGGCTACTCCTGTGTACCAACTCAAATATTATTTTCAATATTTCCTACTGACTTTGTTCTTAAAAGTGTAAGTCCTGTTTTTCATATTCAACTGCTGTAGATAATAGCCTTAAATGCAAAATTATAAAATCAGAATAAAAACTACATGCTTCGACACACTGATGGCATTAAAAATAGGTAAGAGTCCATGAATGTTCATTAAATGTCTGCTGGGGTCCAGATATTGTTATAGGCACTTTACAGGTTCCATTTCATGCAGTCCTTATGCTCTGTTCACCCATTTCACTTCTGTAATATACTCAAGGGGATAGTGATTACTGCAAAAACCTTTTCAAAGAGTGAAAATACTAATTTTGATTTGTTATTCACTTTTTAGGGATAACTTGAGAGTATCATATTATGAAAATAGTACTGTATTTTCCTTAATGTGGCCAAAATTTATTATATCTATTATAAGAGTCACTATTTTTAATCGCAAACAACACTGAAGTCTCAGAAGCTTAACATAATTAAAGGTTACTTCTTAAAGTCATTTTTATCTAATGTTAGTATATCTGCACCAATTTGTTAAGGGAGCAGTTTACATGATGCATATTTTTTCAGCCTATTTGTGTGTGTGTGTGTGTGTGTGTGTTTTAAGATTTTATTTATTTATTCATGACAGACAGAGAGAGAGAGAGGCAGAGACACAGGCAGAGGGAGAGGGAGAGAAGAGGCTCTAGGCAGGGAGCCTGACATGGGACTCGATCGTGGGTCTCCAGGATCACACCCCAGGCCGAAGGCAGGTGCTAAACCACTGGGCCACCAGGACTGTCCCTATTTGTGTTTTTTATCTCAAAATATATTTCTTATAGACAGGTCGGTAAGTTGGATCTTTTCCCCCCATTCTACTAATGTCTACCTTTTGATTTGAGTGTGTAATCCATTCACATATGATATGATTACTGTTAAGGCAGGGTTTCCTTCTGTTTGTTTGTTTGTTTTTGCTATTTATTTTCTACATGTCATGTCTTTTTGTTTTGTTTTGTTTCTTTATTCTTTCATTGCTGCCTTATTTTGTGTTAAATAGGTGCTTCTTATTTTACCATTTTAAATTCTTTGTTGCTCCTTTTGCTAAATTATTTCTTAATGGTCACCCTAGGATTACAATTAGCTTCTTGAAACAACCTATATTGGATTAATATTGAAGATTCCAATAGCATTCACTCCTCTAGCTTGTAATTATTTTGGACTCACCTGGATAATTCAAGATAATGTCCTCATTTCAAAAGCTTTACCTTATCACATCCATAAAGTTTTTTTTTTTTTTTTTTTTTTGGTGTGTAAGGCTAACATATTCACAAACTATAAGGATTAGGAGGTGGACATATTTAGGGATCCGTTTTTTATTGAAGTATAGTTGACGCACAATGTGACATTACTGTCAGATGTACAACATAGTGTATTGACAAGTCTATCTGCTATGCTCACCAGAAGTGTAGCTACCAGGTGTCACCATACAGTATTACAATATCCCTGACCATATTCCCTATGCTGTCCTTCTGTTCCCTTGACTTATTCGTTCTGTAACTTGAAGCCTATATATATGTTCCACACCCGTTCACCCATCTTGCCTATCTCCCTCACTTCAGGAGCCATTTTCATCATTATCAAAACAATCATATCTAAGCTAATACTATCTCCCCAAATGACTCAAAAGTCATGCACCTAAATTTATTTTGCAAACAATTCTGTGATAGGTAAGAGATAATTCCTCACTGAAAAAAATCACAGGATGGGCTGAAACCTCAATATTTTCATTTTCCCATCAAACATGTTGATATTAGGCTTAGATTAGATTTCTGTAAAAAATGGATAAAACTCACTCTTCTAATCTTCAATGTCTGTCATTGAATTTTACTACTCAGAATACTTTACCAAATCTTAAATAATTTAACAATGAGACTCTTTAACATTAGCCCTCATCTCTAAAATGCTAACAAAAGACCATTAATCTATATTCTAATTTACCATTTTACAGTCTCCTGTCATAAACACAAATATATTTTACAAAGATAAAATCTCACAAAAGTTAATTTTATATTGTTTCATTTCTTTATAAATGTTACACTTAAATGTTTTCATGAATGACATTTATATACAGTGGCTGGATAATATATCTTCAACACGGTTACAAAAATTTATTGTAGCATTCTTTTAAAGTTTTGCGCCCAAATTTATTTGACAAATAGCTGTATAAGAAACATCCCCAGCATATGCTTTCTAAGTATTGAAACAAGTAAGTATTTTTATAGTTCTTGAAATTTGTTTTCAAAAATTATTTGTAAAAAAATATTGAATGTGTCATATAACTTTCCGTCATTTGATTATTTTCAGGACTTCATAGAAAAATTTTCAGGGGGAGTGAGGGGAACTTTTCATCTTTGAAACAAACCATTGTGCAAAATATCTATCCTCACTTTTTTATAAACATGAATATCTAGGTTGAAAATAATAGTCCATTAATCTTAATGCCATTTTTGAATGAACTAAAACATATCTTAGAAGTGAAGAAGTAGGGACACCTGGGTGGCTCAGTGGTTGAGCACCTGCCTTCAGCCCAGGGTGTGATCCTGGGGTCCTATAGGATTGAGTCCCACATCGGGCTCCCTGCATGAAGCCTGCTTCTCCCTCTGCCTGTGTCTCTGCCTCTCTCTCTCTCTCTCTCTCTCTCTCTGTCTCGCATGAATACATAAAATCTTCAAAAAAAAAAGTGAAGAAGTATAATTTTCCAGATCGTTCACCCATTCATTCAATTCATAAATATTTTGGGATATTTACAGTTTCCCAGATACTGGCATAGATATTGGATGTACAACAGCTATAAATATATAGGTGAATAGCAACACTATCACATATTCACATATATGAGACTTACATTTATCAATAACGGAAGTCTAATCTAATCATAGGTCTAAATGGCATAGGATGTTATTCTATCATAAAGTTCATATTATTGGGACTCAGGTAACAAAAGAGAACAGTTCAGTATTTACCAGCAAGTCCAGGGTGGGAGGACAGGGAGGAAAGTCACCTCAAACTGAATGAGTAATAACTGCAATTGCACTGAACCATGAAAGTGCAAGAATGCCCTTGAAGTTTCTTATGATCAATCATGTTAAGAGCATGAGGTGCATGGGAATTGAGGGAGCAGATTTCGACAGCTAGAGTGACTCTGGCCCTCCCTTCACCTTCCCTATCTAAATTTGGGCACTAAGATTTTTCCCTCTCATCTTTCCTTTTTTTTTTTTTTTTTTTCCCGTAAGTTGTAGGCAGAATTTTTAGTTGGCTTTTTTGAATTCTCAACACTTGTTATAATTGCCCGTGGGGTCCTGCAAGGCTAAGACTTCCTACAGTGACAAGTGGAGGCCTCGAAAGGCCAGATTCACTCCAGAATCTGTGGGTTCCTGTAGATCAATCAAACCTGGCCTCTTCACAGTGATACCCTGTGTGCTCATCCTTATTCATTCATTAACTTAATAATAATTTAATGAGTGTCCTTTATTCAAATATTGAAGTTGGAGATTCTAAAGACAGAATTCCGCCTAGCATGAGCTTCCAGTCAATTAGTTGTTTCATGTAATTAATGTCACAGTAAATATTGCCAAGGAGAATTAATGAAATGCTATGAATGTGGATTGTAAGAGAAGCTGCTCAATCAGGGAAGAGGCAGTGAGTGGGCAAAGGGTGGAAAGTGACAGAAACTTGTCTGTGTTTAAAAAAAAAAATTAAAAAAATTAAACTGAGGAATGAAAGTTAAAATGAGAGGCAGGGGGAGGAAAGTGTTTTCCAGACAAAGGAAAGCACCTGTAATAAAAGGCTCTCTGGTGGGGACCTGAGGAGTGTGTACCTGGGACCAGTGAACTAGAGAGAGCGTGACGCCCGGGTAGGTGGTTTCTAACACAACGTCCTCCTCTCCCCTCTATGAAAATTCACACCATCTCTGAAGGACAGCTCAAAGACCCTCATGCAAAATCACGTGTTCCCTGTCCTCTGTCTTCCCGACATGTTTCGATTCTTTGAATATCTAAAGCCATTTTCCTCCGTATCACTCATTCCAAAACACTCACAGATACAGCCTCGTATTTTCACTTCTCTGACGTCTCCACTACATCTGGCTTTCCACTCAGATGGTCCTCAGGGAGTTCTGATCATGTCTCACATTTTAATTCATTGCCTTTAGCACCTGGCATACTCTGCGATTTGTTAAGCCCTGCATTTTCAACTAATGCTGGCCGAATCTGTGGCTTGTCATAAAGAAATGAGTCTAGGGTTTCCATATGATTCATCTGATTAGTCTTTGAAGGAGTATTTATTGAGCACTCTCTCTGGGTTAGGCATGATGCTAAGCGCTGGGGATGCAATGATGACTTCTGTACTCACCAAGCAAAAGTTCAGCATCGTAACTAACCGGTGAAAGGAATTATAAATATGTTTACCTGACAGCAAAAGGGAGAGTGGATAGAGGGACAGTCGGTGACAGACCACAAAGAGCTGGCCTGGCTTTCGAGTCCGTAAGATGCCTCCCCATCTCTCATGAAGGCATGGCCAGAGTTCAGAGATCGCTGGACCTCTCACAGAGCGAGGAACCTGCAGGCAGGAGTAGCAAGGTCACTGCTGGTGCTCACTGCCTTTTCCTTTATCTGTTTGAGATATGTAGTTTTTTATCTGTTTGAGATATGTAATTTTTTATCTTTCAACATGAGCTTGTTTCGTGTTGATGCTATGCTAAGAGATAAGGATAAAACTGGGAAGAGAGAAGACAAAATCTTGCAGCACGAGCTTGCACTCTAGTGGATGCGATACGTTGCTGTGCACCTGTTACATTATCTTGTCATTAGGCCTCCGGCAAGTGACTAGGATAAATCTTAAGGAAGGTATTGATCATCCCTGATGTTGGATGGATCTCATCGAGATCCACGATGCCGCATGTTGCTTCCTTCTGAAAAGATTTCAATACCGTCGGGTAGTATCACATTGTGACAGAAGGAGTGAGTTTAAGGTCCTCAAATGTCAAACCCAAGAGGTCGCAGTGAGCTCGAGACGGAAGCCCCTCCTTTGGGGATTTTCTTCACGAACTGACTGCAGTTTTGTGTCCCTCAAAAACAGCTTTTCTGCCCACTTGAGAGGCCCATGGTTTGTGGACATTGTAATCTTTCTGAAGAGAAACCTCAGAATGGTTATAACATCAAGTTACCGGCCCTACATTGGCCTCTCCTATTCATTTCTAGAAAAGCCACAAGCAACCCCATCAATCTAAGCAAACCCGCCTAAATATGTCACTGTCTGTGGGATGCCATAAAGCTCATTTCAGAATAAAACTGGTCAGTGGGTTTTCTGGCTCTCTAAGCAACGGCACAAGAAGAGTACCGGGTTCTTAAGCAGAAATCCTAAGTCCGGGTCATTAAATCCTATAAAAGTGAGTATCCCCACACAGTGTGGACTCCATCCCTCCATTCAGGCTATTTTTTTTTTTTTCTAAGTAGGCTCCACATCCAGTATGGAGCCCAACACGAGGCTTGAACTCACAACCATAAGATGAAGACCTGAGCTGAGATCAAGTGTCAGAATCTAACAGATTGAGCCCACCCCCACCGCCCCGGGCCATTCAGGCTATTACACAGAACATACCAGGTGTTGCAGTTATCCTGAACCCAGCACAACTGAACTTGAGTCTTGTGGTTTGGGAAATTCCTGTGACTATTCCAAGAAAAAACTTAGCTTAAATAACTGAAAACATCTGATAACAACACTCGGAGTCAACAGAGCCTCCCTTCTGCAATGGCCTAGTTTTTTATTCAAGTCACATTAATTTTAATTCCTCATTACCTGGGTTCATTCTTAACTCCTATGTTTGTGTCCCTTTTGTACTCCTCAGTGACAGCCCCTGGCTGACCCCAAGCAGCCTGTGAGAGCGGTTCCTCTTCATTTATCTGATCATCAACAAGTATCTACTGAAGCCTATTATATATCAGGCATTAATTTCTATACTTGGGATACCAAGTGTTTGTAAGGTTGTTATTTTAAAATATCACTTATTTTTTCTTACCAAGAACTTAAATATTGTGTTTATTAAACAACCAAAACTGGGTGGCTCAGTAGGTTAAGCATCTGCCTTCCACTCAGGTCATGATCCCAGGGTCCTGGGATCCAGCCCCATGTCAGGCTCCCTACTCGGCAGGAAGCCTGCTTCTCCCTCTCCCTCTGTCTGCTGCTCCCCCTGCTTGTGCACACACACACTCTCTTTCTGTCTCTCCCTCTCTCACTCTCTCTCTCTGTCAAATAAATAAATCTTAAAAAGAAAAAAAGAGACTGCCATAAAAAAAATAAGAAACAAATAAACTGCAGAAACTTCTGTATCAATTGAATACAGAAATTATCACACATGAAACAGCACATGCACAATGGTGGTGATACTGGAGGACATACAGAAATTTACCAGAAAGATACACCCTGTAGTTTGATCATGAAGAGTGTCGCACTGTGTCTAAGGCAGGAAGACATTTCTTTTGCATAGTATTGAAAGTAATATTCCTAAACAGTGGAACCCAATGGAAGAGCCTTGTCTTACATAAATGTGATATATCTAAGTTAAAAAAAAATGCATTGTCCAACCTCAATTCAAATGTTATTGTTCACCAAGGCCAGTGGGCGGTTGGCACCCCTCCCCTTCACTTACCTGGTCGTCTATCCTCACAGTGCTGTACTAGCTAACTTATCGTCAGTTGTACCGCTCCCCAAACTGCTGGATGCTTGGTTAAATTTAACAAACTTGAACTTGCCCGTAATCTTAGAAGCAAATTTTGCATATTCAGAGTATTGCCTAACATATAATTTTGATGAAATCATCTGATTATCCTAAGTCCTTATTTCTTCAATGAAAGCAATCATTTACTTGATAGGAATTTTCTTGGTAGGAATTTTCTGAGGCACAACAGTATTAGTGTATATGAAAACATTCTGGTACCTTTATAGCAGGTTGTACATAAATGTTTTGTATTTTTATAGTTGATATATTTCAAAGATAGTCTACATATTTGAACGATTATTGTAACTGATGCATTCAAAATAAATCTTCCCTTCTCATGTGCTTGGCTTCCCCTGTTTGTGTACTACACTCAAACCAAGTATAATATCATAAAAAACCTTACTTCTGATGATACGCCAATTTTCCCTTTCAGGCTACTACTTCTGATATGTGGAAGTTGCTAAACACTGCAAAGTTTCCCTACCACAATAATATGATTTCACTTTAGAACAAAATTTTTATTTATTTATTTTAATGTAAAGATTATGAGAGACACAGAGAGAGAGAGAGGCAGAGACACAGGCAGAGGGAGAAGCAGGCTCCCTGTGTGGAGCCTAATGTGGGACCCGATCCGGGGACCCCAGGATCATGCCCTGAATCAAAGGCAGATGCTCAACTGCTGAGCTACCCAGGCATCCCTAAAATTAAAAAAAATAATAATCATTTTGTACCCAACCAAACTTTTGTAACAGTAGAAGGAATATATGAACACTATTTGCTTGACTACCTCTGTAAAAATTTTAAATTCATTATTATTCATGCTATTATGTTGTATATAATAATATTTGTTTATATAAAATATTGCACAAGGAATTAGTCTCTGAAAAGTGTTCTGAAGCAGTTAGATTTCACAACATCTCTCTCTCACTTTCCCTGTAAATCACCAGAAATGCAATTATTACATTAGTGATCAAGATGGCTGCAGAGAACATTTTTGTTTTGAATGAACTTGAAAAATGCTTAGTCTTTCTTTTGATTGAAAATGTTATTATTTTTCATAATACTTACATTTGGGTAAGTATTAGCATTAGATGTTCTTTAGTAGAATTTGGCTGAATTTGTTGTCCCTTGCTAGCCTGATTTTTCTTTGAGGATATTTTAGTCAAATTGTGATTTAGAGAGCACATTTGTATGACTTATGGGTTTCTTAAAAATTAAAAAAGAAATAATTGAGCATCATTTAAGTTAAGCAGTTTACAAAAGGAGTCCATAGGTCTTTACCCTTCAGAAAACTGCTTGTTCAAAACGTCTTTTAAGAAGTAAAGAAAAACAACTTTAATTAATTATGGTTGATCAAACATAAGTTACATTTAGAAAGAAACTTTTCTTGCAGTTCATAAGGTGATGTTTATCCACTCTCAATATCGTTGATATAGATGTACAAAAGATTTAAGAATATTCCCTATTGTGGAAGTAAACAGGGATTCTGAATTTGATTGTTTAGTTAGCAACTGTTTTCATTTCCCTTCCTTTAGTCTATATTCAATACTCTCATAGTAATTGCTAAAATAAGGAAATAATGTTATCATAAAGTCTCTTCTTTGGAATACCTTTAAACCTGATAATGAAACAAGAGAAGGAAAAAAATTTAGAAAATGATCAATTCTTTTAATGAACTATAGAGACTCAGTTATGTTTTTCTTTAATTACTGTCTTCAAACATACTCTGGCAAATCTTATTTTATTGTCCCTTAATGTAAACTTGGATAGGATTCATATATCACCAGTCATAACTAAGTTATTAAGTAATCAGTTATTAGTAATTCAAATTGTTTTATTTTCCCTATTTACCCCAACTTTCTATTTTGAAAAGTTTCAAACCTATATAAAATTTGAGAAAATAGGACAATGAGCACATGAATGGTCTGTATTTGTATTCACCATTGGATTATATGTTCCTATATTTGCTTTTTTTCTTCTTTCTAAATGAGAAAGAAAAAGAAAGAGAGACATATTTTTCCAGAACTATTTAAACGTAAATTACCATATGATAATGTCCTCCTAAATACTTTCATTTATACCTTCTAAAAAAAAGACCATTCTCTTATATAATACTGTTTCAAAGCCAAGGAAGTTACCATTTTCAAAAATATAGTTCATAATATTATCCAAGTTATCTGTTTTCAAATTCCCCCAAAAATCCTTTTAGTTTAGGTTTGTTTTTTGTTTTTTGTTTTTTTAATTCAGGATCCAAACAAATCTACACAAGTTTCTATGATGATCAATATTTTAACAAAAAAATAAAATACTTATAAACTAAAAGCTCTAATTTTTAAACAATAGGGACAAAGAGTTAAAGTAGGGGGTCCAGCTCTGGGATCTATGTGATGATGAATTTGATTCTCTGCATGTCTCCAATGGGTATCCTTTTTAATTCAGAAGACAGTGCATCTTACTTGCAAGAATATGCACTATCTCAAACATGATTAATATATCCTTAGGAAAGAACGAGAAACTCTGTTTATGGTAACATATACCCTTTTAAATTAGCATCAAGATGAAACTACAAATCACAAGAATTACTTCTAAAGAAAAATTTATCCACAAATATTTTAGATTTTAAAATAATCTTTCTATTACAATGCCCTGATTTTCAAAACTCACTTTTTTTATTTTGAAATGTTTATAGATACATACATGCACCTGGGTGGCTCAATAGTTGAGCATCTGCCTTCTGCTCGGGGAGTGATCCCAGGGCGAGTTCCACATCAGGCTCCTTGCATGGAAGCCTGCTTCTTCCCTCTGCCTGTGTCTCTGCCTCTCCCTGTGTCTCTCATGAATAAATAAGTATAATCTTTAAAAAAGACTATAGACACACAAGAAGTTGAAGAGATAGGATGAAGTGCATTACCCATCAACAGTTTATTCCATTATTTATATCTTATGTAAATACAGATATAAATATGTTATGTTATACCGTATAACATCAAAACCAGGGAATGGACATCAGTATGACCTGTGTGTATCGTCCTACATCACTTTCTCCTACGTGGTGATTTGTATCACCACCACCACATGCAAGACACAGAACTATTTCATATCAATAAAGATGCCCTTTGTGTTGTTTCTTAATAGTCACACTCACTCCTCCCTCCACCATTGTACACCCATTTTGCTTTGTATTACCTGTTTATACCTGAGAGTAAATTATATTTTATGATTTTTAATCATTTTAGTTGCTTAATGGTGAAAATTAGTATTTTCTATCTTCTAACATGTTCAGTTAAAAAATACATTTTATTAACAACTATTGGCAAGTATTCTTAAGGCTACAAATACTTCCAAACTTTACATTGACAAATTGATTTTCTGAAGCCACAAAGATCTAAATTATCTCATACTTGAGATAAACATATTTTCTAACTATAATGAATAACTTTTGATTAAGGCAAGAAAGTCATTAGATTTGTAAGATTTAGCACTTTTAAACAAAATTTTCTTGGTCACTAATTGGATAATATAAATGAAGACTACCTACATTTTCATCTATATTCCAGTGATCCTCTTTTTAAACTTATCAGCCTTATTTATATGTAAAATTATCAAATAAATGATACCAAGGAGACTAAATTAACACCTGTCCAAAAACATCTCTCCCCCTCTCCCTCTGTCTCTCTCATGCACAAAGACACACACACAAGCACACACACACACACACACACACACACACACAGAGTTAAACTCATTTAAGCTTCTGAAGCATAAAATGAAAAGCACAAATCTATCCTATAAATCAGTTGCAAAAGTTTCAAATAAAGTTCAAGAAGCTACAAGCAAGATATCTCAATTAACAGGTAAAGCTAAAATTTGTCACACAATAGAGAAATCATTCATTTTACCAGCCTACATGGAATTTTCAACATTGTTTCAAAATAAGACGACAGTACAGAAAAAGTGCATATTTCTTTTTAGGTAAACTCTTAGGACCTAAGTTGAATACCTGTCAGATGACATAGAGACAATACAAGTCTGGATAATTATTAAATTTAAAAAGTTTTCATTGCCTGATGATAAATCTACAGATACTGATTAACACTGGTAGAATATCTGAAGAGAAATACTTGAAAGACTATTATTTGTCCTAAAAAACAAATAAAGCTATTGAGAATGAATTATCCAAAGTGGTAAATTGATTAATTTGAAAGAAATAAAATATAATGGAAAACTTCATAAATATAGTTATTGAGGGAGCTCATGAAATGACCAAAAAAATGGCATCTTTTCATTTTCATTCTGAAATCCTATGACTCAAGTAATAACACTTCTTTATTCATAGTCTTTTGTATATAGCAGTTGTCCTGTAAATATATTTTTTTAATATTTTATTTATTTATTTGAGAGAGAGAGAGCAAGAGAGAGTGAGGGTGCAAGCAGGAGTAAGGGAGGGAGAGGGAGAGGGAGAAGCAGACTCCCCACTGAGCAGGATCCTGACATGGGGCTGGATCCCAGGCCCCTCAGATCATAACCTGAGCCGAAGGCAGATGCTTAACCCATTAAGCCACCCAGGCGCCCCAGTAGACTTAAATTATACATGATATGATTGTGGTTGGCTATATTCTAGGGTGACCCTCAATTGGGATGACCCCCAATGAGACACACTCTTATATAATCCCCTCCATTGAGTGTGGGTGGAACACGTGAATATGAAGAACCATCACTCTCAGGACTATATCACCTTATGTGGCAAAAGGGATTTTACAGATATATTAAGTTTCCAAATCAAGTGGCTTTAAAGTAAGAAGATTATCAGGCAGAGGGCCTGCCTTAATCACATAAACCCTTATATCTGAATCTAAGGTTCAAGGCCGAGGAAGAAAAGGATTCCAAATGTACAAAAAGGATTTGACATGTCATTAAGGCCACACGGAAAGGAATGAGGGGAGCCTTAAACTGAGGAGTGGCCCCCATCGGACAGCCAGGAAACAGGCACCTCAATCCCACAATTGCAAAGAATTAAATTTTGACAACAAAGATAAACCCCAAAGTGGATTTTTCTCCAGAGTCCTGCAGACAAACACCAGCTTGGATGACATGTTAATTTTAGCCTTGTGATACTGTGAGCAGCGAACTCAGCTCTGCCGCGCTGGCATAGTTCCCTAATTTATTCTATTGAAATAATTTCCATTGCATTAATAGAAGGAATGAATACAAAACATACAAAAGGGAGCTGGAACAGTTTCACAAAGAACAGATTGAAGTGACAGACTGTAAGTTGGAAATTCACCTTTGGCAATTTTATTTTGAATTGTAAAGTAAAATAAACAGACCACACATTTTTCAAAATTGTACTCATATGTTTATTATTCATGCTTTATATTTTTAGATGCAGTGAAGACAAAAAGGGGCACTCATGTGCAGTCACACCTTCCCTCCTCCTGACACAGTCCCTGGGCTGACAGTACTTTGAGCTACTTGATAGTAGAGAGTGATCTCTCTTCATGACTTAACAAGTGCTACCAGGAAAATATTTCTTTCAAAGATGATTCAACTTCAGTTTAAAAAAAAAAAAAAAAAAGAAAAGAAACCAAACCTGAAGGATATATTTCATGATCTTGAGCTCATGATTTTCAAACTAATATTGCATACAATTTGCATCCCATGTTTCTTCTCAGCCCCAAATCTAAATATAAAATGGCCCCAAGGGAAGCTGGAACTAAGCTTGAGGAGGGAAGGGGTGCTGTACAGAAACCAGTAACTGCAAAAAATAAGAGAGAGCGAATGGGAAAAAGGAAACCAATGAGAGTCATGCATCAAAATAATTCTTGGGTAAATGGGCCCTTTAACCTTTATTTAGCTCTTAGTTACTCTATGTGAGATTATAAATAATGCAAAATTGATTTCTATGTGCAGAATGTTGATAATGTGTCATTTTTATGAAATGTCAACTTTCCAAACCCTTGTAATAGTATCTTGACTGAAAGCTTAAAAAGAAAGTGAAATATAATCTATCATGTTATTTCTGGGTAAGGAACTTTGGTAATTTAAGAGAAGTTTATGAGATTACTCAATCTATTTTTTTTTATTAACTTTGCTGTCTGTACATTAAAAAATTGTTTTCATTTCCTATTTATGAAATTATTTATAAATATGGCTGTGTAACTTTTCATCACTCTAAGTATGCTTAGGATGGTTTGGTTTAAGATACAGGCAGGTGGAGAACTAGGAAAGCCCTTTGGGGATTTCCCCAAATGGGGAGCTTTCTGGGAGCCTCCAGGCTTTGCAGCAGTACTAATGAATCCCTGTAAAAACCCTGAGGCTTAAGAACACCTCAAAGGAACAGACCATCATCACTATAAGTGATCAAGAACACAAAGAAAAGGTACAAAGAAAAAGAGGCTCTTGAGATTCCCAGTGAGAGGCAAGCCAAGGAGATTCATAACACAAGATGGAGAAAATAATGAGCCGACACAAATGCTAGCTGGCCTGCCACGAATTAGATGCCTACAACAACAGAAGTCCTTTTGCAGTCAAATTGCTTTTCACTTTGGCTCATGCCACCAAAAAAGGGGTGTGAGGACAACTGAAGAGCCTCCCCAGGAATGCCAAGGAAGCCCCAGCTGTTAGAAGGTAGTGCTGCTCCCCATGCAGTGTGGGTACATGACCTCTTCTGGGAATCTTGACAATTAATATTTCAAATCCAGTAATCCCTCACTTTATGTTACAGTTCATCAATTTAATTTTCAAAATGTATTCAAGTTTTTGAAGAATAAAATAAAATAGTACATTAATTTTATTATTTTAATGTAACTTTAAAAATTAAAATTACATATATGGCTTACATTGTATTTATCACAGAAGGCCCTGGTCTTTAAACATAACATAATCTTATTTTTTTTTCTCATTAGAAATTCCAAATTTTACTCCTATTTAAAGGTTCTACTGATGACCATTTGTTCATCTGTTTATGTATGCCTGTGTCTGTGTGTTTTCATAATAGTCTATACAGAAATTCCTGTTCTAACACCCCAAATCAGCTGGAATGCACAGCAATGCTGCATTCAGTACTGTCTTTCAACCTATCTGATTACTGCCTTCTTAATTATATTTCCGTATAGAAATGAATGATTTTTTTCATGATTGGAGTCTAAGCTACGTCAAAGGATGTTGAACCTCACCCAGAGAAGAATCAGGCATAATCAGGTAATTCTCATGCACATTAAAATTTGAGGCCTCTAACTAAAGTGTTGCATTTAAAAGTTATCAGTGGCCTTTGAAATTCTTTTCAGCAGGTAGAACAAATATTACGCAATCTGCTTATGAGAAATACATGCCTCATGTATGGTTCAAGCTTCTAGGGATCCTTCTGGGACATGAAGTTGGAAAGGAAGGCTGGTGGGTAACTAGCATCACACTCTCCCCATCTGCCCGTTATCTAGACACCATCCCCGAATAGATCCCTTCTGCCAAGGGAAACGTGTTCAGGTTCATGCTGAAGTAATTTAAGTTTGGCAATTCCCTTCTAAAGTCCGTATAACCTTTCCTTTATAAGCCAAGGTCTGAACTTTCTGAGATGTATAAATACCTACACAACAAAATTAACTCAGAAATGAGTTTACCTGAGGACGAAAATGAATGAGAACCCAACATAATATGCATTTGAGTATCCGTGTAATAATCCCTCTCAAATGTCTCTAGAGGAAGCCCTGGGGGCATAAGGCTTTGTACCGGTTCTCATTTTTTCTACTATTGTCATGTTTGCTTATTCATCAACTCCCTGGGTTCTAGGAAACAAATTAATAAACAGAATTGCTCCAACAACATCCTCATGGCCCTTGAGTGCTGACTGCATTTAATAATCTGTTTCATAGTTCTGAGCCGGCTTTCCCCTTATGTGCTGAGATGATATTAGAAGAGCAGGAAATGCACATTGGCAGAAAATTATACCCTTGTATCCCCTGGAGGAAATATTGATCTGATATATAAGCTTGAGATAGATATTTGATGGCTAATCAAGTATAAAAGTTTGCTGCTTCCATCAACCAAATCTAATGGCAAGACTTCAGCTTTCATCTCTTCCCTATGCTTGAATCATATTCAATATTGATTTACTACATGCAGCAATAAAATTGGATCATCTACTACTAAATCCTGCTCACAATATTCCTCAATATTTGTTATATAGTCATTTATCCAGAAATAAAGATCTTGAGGGATGTTTTGCTTCCAAGAAAATAATATTATTGAAATAGATCACATGTAGTTAATTACTAATTTACAATCGTAAAAAAAAAAAAAAAAAAAAAAAAAAAAAAAAAAAAAGCAAAGATTTTTCAGTCAGAAGAGTGGAGAAATAAAGGAACTCTGTGTTCCTCCCTCAGCCCATATTTTAAGATCTTAATGTAACACTGATCTGATCATAAACTGCATCTGTGATAGGCAGGATTTTAGGGTCACCCCCAAGGACCCACACCTTTGTATGACTCCCTCTCCTTGAGCATGGGAGGCGCCTATGAATACTAAGAGATAGCACTCCTGTGATTACGCTACATTATGTAGCAAAAATGAAAGGATTTCTAAGATGTAATTAAGGTTCCCAAGCAGGTGAATTCCTGTTAATCCAAAGGGAGATAATTCTATCTGGGACAGACCTAATCAGACACTTTGAAAGAGGGTTCAGGACTTCCCTTAGCTCAGAGACCAAAAGCCATAGAGACCCTCTTGCTCTGTTGTTGGCTTTGAGGAAGTAAACCTCCATGAGTTCAGGAGCTTCAGGGAGAGGAACTTTACCAACAACCACAGGAACCTGGAGGACGAGCCCCAGCCTGACTGAGACCACAGGCCCAGGAGTCATTGCGACTGAAGTCTGAGCGAACAGGTAAGCAGACCCCAGCTAAGCCTCGCCTGGACTTCTAAATCACAAACACTGTGAGATAATAAATGTACTTCTCTTTAAGTCACTGTGTTTGTGGTAATTTGTTATGCAGCAGTAGAAAGGGAAAATAGTATCAAAGGATTTTTTTTTTTAAAGAAATCACCTAACACCTTAAAACACAAATATTTTATCCAATTTTTCTCTCTCGGATAATCCTTTTTAAATACCTTCTCTATTAGTTCCAAATCCCTGTGCTTTCTGAAGCCTTAGGATGGAAGAATTAAAGAAATAGTTCCTCCCTCAGATTCTCCACAAACAAGGTTTTTCAAAGGTAAGGCCCAATAACCCATCTGAAGCAAGGGAAGTTGCCTAGCAACCATCTCCCTCCACCACCTGAGCTGCTGAGCGCATCAGTTCCAAGAGCAACTAACTCACAGATCAATAATTAAGACAGAAAATGAAGACCAAAGGGGAAAAGGTGAGGGCCGTACTCCATGAGGTAAAATAGGATCTGGGTATTAAAAGCAAAATTACCCCAAGGGGCCTGTCCTTATTTCCGTTGCTTTGCTGAAGCACATGGACACAAGGACTTGAACGAGAAAACTTCATCATTACCAACCTCACAGATCCTGTTGGGCTTACCTTGAGGATTCAATCCTGGAGAAGCCAAGTGTTGATCCAGAACTGAAGGGAGCTTCAAAATCATCTACCCCAATCCATTCCTATTTTACTTGTAGGAAATTAAGAATAAATAATGCAGCAAAAGCAGAAAACCAAGAAAACATTTTAGAAAACAAAACAAACAAAACAAATTAGAGTAAGTCACTTATCCAAGTTGTGACAATTAGAAGCACAGCTGTTACTAGACCCGTCGATCCCAGGTAAGAGCCCTACGCTCCAGTAGGATGTGGCTGTAGAAAGAAGAGGGAAGAAGGTAAACTGAGTGGGTTTTCCAGTCCTGCCACTTCCTGACTGTGTGATTGCGGACAAGTTGCTTGTTGATTTTAAGGTTTAATGTACTCATCGGTAAAATATGGATATAATCCTTTAGGCAGTTTTGGTTAACAGGAACTAATTTGTGTGTATAAAATTCTCCAACCCTTCCTGATATGTGCTAAATACTTATTATTATATTTGTCTTTTTTTTTTTTTTTTTTTACCGTTGAGAATTAAGACCTTCTTTAGACACTTGTTTTGCAACTGCTAAAATCCCTGGAGAGGACTCTAGGGAACCCGAGAGCAACATAAATAGTCAATGCGACAATAACCATGTATTGGGCACTATTACCATTTTGAGAATTCTGGCTCAATCCATAAAATAATTTGAGGATGATATATAATTCAATATACAGTTGACCCTTGAAGAACACGGGTTTGAACAGAGCAGGTCCACTTACAGATTTTTTTTTTCTAATAAATACAGAATGTATTTAAATAAATGATTTTCTCTTCTTTATGATTTTCTTATAACATTTTTTATCCTTTTTGCAACTGGCTTTCTTGTAAAGATACAGTATATAACACATATACATACAAAACCTGTATTAATCGTTTTATGCTATGGGTAAGGCTTCTCAACAGTTGGGTACTACTAGTTAAGATCTGGGGAGTCAAAAGTTGTACATAGATTTTCCACCGCCTCATTATTCAAGGGTCAATTGTATGACGAAATGTCAAATTAATTGAGGTTGAATATATTTCTCTTAGAAATGAAGTTAACAAAAAATCTTGTTAAAAATAATATTACTGCTTTGATTTAACACTAGATTAAGATGCACATCAAATATCTTTTGAGAACATATTTTACCTGGTAATGACACATTAGAAAGAAGTTTTTAGTGTTATAATTACCAATATGATTTCAATGAGAAAACCGCATTTAAGATCTTACAAATTTACATTATCAAGTAAACCAAAAAGCTTCATTTGCATATGTTATGTAAACATACTTTAACTCTTAGCTTTATATTTGCATACTGTTTGCAAAAGAAACAATTTGGAGAGATTTAAATCAAAATCTGTTTAAAATTCAACCATTTACATTTCTTGCTCTTTATGAGATGCAAACTCTTTCCAAAGTAACAAAGATTAGTAGGCCTTAAGATTCTGCACATTCTCAACAGCTAAATATAAATTGAAGTATGAAACTTCTTAATGGCAAATCAAAAGAAAAAACATGGAGGGAGCCATGTAGGATCTTTAGAGAAAGCCCACAGATTATTTTTGACCACTTAGATTAAAAAAAAAAAAAAAATGGAATGTGTACTCTCAAACTCCACCTGCAGTAATGATTTTCTTCCTATCAGGCATTGTAGGGATTAGTTTATTCCTCGAATATAGTAATAATAGTCATAATTGCAAACCTTCATGGGGCCATACAACAACTAAGAATGCTACCAAAATTAATTCATTTAAACCTCACAATGGATCTACAAGGGAGACAATATTATTTCTATTTTTTCATTTGTTTTTAAGTTTGATTTGCCAACATATAGTATAATACCCAGTGCTCATCCCATCAAGTGCCCTCCTCAATGCTATTATTTCTATTTTAATGATGATTAAACGAAGGCACAGAAATAGAGTAAATTGACCAAGATCTTTTAGCTTAACGAGTAATATTGACAGGACTTTCAACCTCCCAATGAGTGAATTTGAAAGATGATCAGTAACAGTAAAACATATGATTTAAAAAATACATTTGCAGGTAATTCCTGACTTGTTTGCCTCCTACTTGCAGTCTTCTCAGTGCAAAAACTTTTTTTTTTAAATCATAATACAAGCAGTTAAGAAACTTTCAGTTATCTGGTGCTAGGTAATAAACCATCTCTGAATGTAGGGCTTAAAATGATAGTTTAATATTTTTTTCAGAATTCAGTGGGTTGGTTGAGCTTCTCCAAGAGGTTCTTCTGTGCCACATGTCACTGGCTGGAGGTACTCACTCACTCACAGTTAGGTGATGCCTGGCACAGCCTGGAAATTCTAAGAAGGTTTCACTGGTTGTGCTCATTCATGTGAACTCTCCACATGACTGGCTTCGCTTCTTCACAACACGGTGGCCCAGTAAGTCATGTTCCTACATAGTGGCTGGCATAAAGAGGAAGAAAGCAAAAACTGCCAGTGTTCATCAGGCCTGGGCTCAGGAATCTGAACTTACCATTCTCACCAGATTCTGTTAGTCAAAGCGAGTCACAAAGCCCATCAAATGTAAGGAAAAGGGCAATAGACTTTACTTCCCAATGGGTTGCAGCAGCAAGTACATATAGGGAAGCAAAACCTTGTTGGTAACCATTTTCTGATACTCCCTATCACAGACATGACTCTATAGATTCTTTTCCATCCCTTTTCATCTGAATACTATCTTCACAGCAATGTTTAAAATAATTAAACATGGAAAATAAACACAAGAGGAAAGAATGGAGGAAGAAAGGAATAGGAGAGTCTAAATAACACAGACATTGATACATTTTAGGGAAGAATTTAAATGAAATCTGTAAAACCCCATTTTTTTTTTAGGTTTATATGAAGGCAAGGGAGTGTTCTACATAGAGGAGCTGGGACAAAGGCTGAAGGAAAGAAATGACAATGGAGTTGGGGGACTGAAAAACAAGATGGGAAGGAGAGTCTGTTCAGAATCCGAATGAGAAGCCATGGGAGGGACAATGTGTGGAAGGATTTGAATGACAGGCTGAAGATTTAAAGTTGACATTTCTGCCTGGAGTCATCCCTGGGCTTACTTTCTTAAGCGTAATAGAACAACATAACTAAGGGAGAATTGGGAAGAAGTTACTTTTGACTCAGTCAGAGATGTCAGGTTCTTGTCAAATGTTTGATCTGTTTTTGAACATCCATTTCCATGGTCTCGAAATGTGATGACAAGAGTTTTGGACAAGCATGTTTGTGATACTGCCAAACTTAAATTCCTCCAGAGCAAACGCCTTAGGAAAGCTTCATCCCCAGAAAAAGGTTTAAGACATTCTTAAGAGAATGAAAATCTGCAATGTAATTCTGAAGGGAATCATATTCCCAGTTTTCTAAAAATAAAAACCTACCTACATGCGATGCCAATTATTTAACAAACATTGCAGTTAAACTGATTAAGATGAATAATTGATAGCCTATTTCTTTACGGAGATGACCACAGGCTGCATTGTTCAACCCGCCTCTTGCCCCATATATCACACTCTCCACAACGGCTGTGCATGTAGTCACCAAACTCAAGAATTTTGATAAAAACTGGGTTGATTCAATGATTCAATGGTTTGACTGAAGAATGAAGTCACTGATCTGAAACAACTGAAAACAAAGAAACTTGAAGCTTTTGAAATATAACCTGAATTGTCTCTGGTTTATTTACATAACAGGCACACATGTATTTCTTACTCTGTATCTGGTACAATTCTAAATTATATTTGTAAATAAAAAAGCAACCCTCCGAGGAAGATACTATTACGCACTTTATGCAAGAGAGGAAACAGAGGAACCAAGAGTTTGCAAAATCTGTGCAAGGTCACACATACATGAACTTATCAAAACAAAGGAAAAAAAAGAAAAGAAGAAAAGAAAACCAGGAAATAAACCAGGTCATTTCAGAGCCACATAAACTTCATGAAGGACATGAAACAAGACATGTGTTATGAGGGGTGGATCCCTTCACATTAGTTGGCCAGGAAACCTCTTTCTGCAGAGGTGACAATTTAGTTGAGACCTGAAAAATGAAAAGAATCCAAACAATCAGAGTCTGAAGAACAATTTTCCACCACAACAAGGACCAAACAGAGAACAGCAGGTACAGCGACTCTTAGATGAACTGGACCCTGCCTGTTCAAGGAACAAAAAGAAGGGAGGTGTACTTAGAATGTAGAGGGCAAAGGGGATGGTAACGAAAAAGTCGGAGACTGACACAGTCAATAGACCACGTTACATCTTGGAAGTAATGATACAGGAGATTGGATATTATTCTAAGGACATAGATAAACCTCTGGGAGGATTTTTAGGAGGGGTGAACATGGTGAGCCTTTGAGGAAATGTATTATTATTATTTTACCTGCTTGGTCATACGGGTTAAAAGTCAAGAAGTTGGCAAAGTTATCAAAGTAAAAGCATGGCGTGCAATTCCCTCCACTGTTAACTTTGAAGATATTATTTAAAGGATTTGTTTTGTCAGAATTACAGCTTAATGGAATGTGGAGGAATAGTTACCAGAGGAATGTCCAGATCAGCACCCAGTGGTGCAGTGGAGATAATTCTGACTGGAGTTCAGAGAAATGACAGTTCGGCTTGCGGGGTCCACTTCTCTCTCCTAAAGAGACAGTCGGTAGGGTAGACTGTATGCTTCCTGCTCTGGGGAGGGAAAGCCTGGGCTCAGATCCCAGCCCTGCCACCTTGTAGTTCGGTTCCCTTAGGTATCTGACTTGACCACTTAAGCCTAAATTTCTTAATGTTTTTTTTTTTCTTTTAAGATTTTATTTATTTATTCATGAGAGACACAGAGAGAGAGACAAAGACACAGGCAGAGGGAGAAGTGGGCTCCCTGCAGGGAGCCCCATGTGGGACTCCATCCCAGGACCCTGGAATCATGCCCTGAACCAAAGGCAGATGTTAAATCGCTGAGCCACCCAGGGGTCCCAGTTTCTTAATGTTTAAAGTAGAATTATAGTAACACCGTTCCAAGATATTCTTTAAAAAAAAAAAAAAAAAAGATTTATTTATTTATTTGAGAGAGAGAGCAAGCTGGTGGGGGTAGGGTGTAGAGGAGTAGGGGGAGATGGAAAGACAATCTTGACAGTCTTAAGCAGACTCCGCACAGAACATGGAGCCTCATGTGGGGCTCAGTCTCACAACCTCGAGATCATGACCTGAGCTGAAACCAAGAGTTGGACGTTTAACCAACTGTACCACCCAGGCACCGCCCCCTCCACTAACCCAGGAAATTCTTATGAAGATTTTTTAAAAACAAATGTTTCAAACAGTACTTGACATGTAAAAAGACTTAATTAAGAGATTGTAATAAAAATGACTTGAGAACCATCGTCCTAAGAAAGACGCCATTCATTAAAATCTTTGGGAGAGTGTTTGAAGCGGTTTGTTTTTCTCCTTCCCATCACTAGGACCAGATTTCTGATTTTACTATATGAGTTCACTGTTGGACTACGTCGCCTTCTGAAGAGTCTGGTTCTCATCCAGCTCTCTTTCTTCACTAGACAACAACAACTGCTGGAACTCTTGATGGGCAACAGCAAACTAACCCGGAACATAGTGACAGTTCTTTTTTTGGTCATGCACAGTACAAGGTGGCTGGATGGCCCTCTTCAGTCTGGTAGCAACGCCATCTAGAACACTCAACTCTGAGGTTGTTACAAACAGCAGGGCCGGAGAGAATTAGAGGTAGTGCATGGTGGGTGCTGAGGCACCAGGCCTGGAGATGGAAACTATCTACAGCACTTTTGTCCACGTTCCACTTGCCAGGATCCCATTCCCTGGCCCAACTGCAAGGGAGGTTGGGAATGTGTAGGAATGTGAACAAGGTCGGCTATGGCCACAAACAAAAACACTGTGAGACCTTCCCTGGCAAAGCCCTAAGGACTGTTGTGGATTTTTTAAAATGTGGTTATCTATTATTGAAAGAATATAAGCCAGTCTCCTTCAGAGGTAGGATTTGACCTCTTATGTTGGTTCTGACTTTTTTTTCTCAGTTTTACAACCCCCTTTGGAATATCAATACTGAAATTTCGACATTTTGCTTAAATTAGGTTTCAACAATTGTTGCGATGTTTTTCCAGAGCAAATGTAGGCAACTCACAAGATATGCTAATTCAGAATTGAAAAACCAAAATGCCAAAAGTTGACTATAGGGTAACACTGGAGGTTATTCAGGAACAGAAATACTTTAAAAATTCACCGACTCTACATGTAAAATATAAATATAATATACCCATAACTAATCTAATCAAAATATGTTAAAAACTGAATCATTCCAGATGCATGTAAATGAAGTAATTAAAATGCAAAATAAAAATGAAGAAGATGTGATTCTGAAATGATGATAATGCTCACATATTTTACACATTGGTTTCTATGATCTACTCATATTGTTACTTCCTTCTCCCCTGCCCATGCCTTTTGCCAGTGAAGCTTATGCAGTATTTTTCAAACTACTTCCAAAATGCATTACCTAACCAGTGAGCGTAAAAATACATAGATCAGAAAAGAAATAGAAAACGTAACTGTCTCTTTCAATAAAGACTTGGTTTCTTTGCACCTGAAAATGCCCTGCAATTATATTGTCGCAACTTAAGAAAGATGCAGTTGAGATCGGAAAGGCGATTAAAAGGCTAACACATGGTCTGAGGGATGAATCAAATTCTATATGAAAAGACACCAAAACAGATAGACTAAATACTGGGGCTCCTTGAGAGGACCAGACAGGCCGACTGTGAAAGCAATGCATGTTATTAACTCACATTTCTGTATTCTTTCAAATTTACAGAGCCATTTCTTTTTATTTTTTTTTAAATTTATTGGTCAATTTTATAATCTCTATCATAATTTCTGGGTCTATTTATCTCTCTTTTTTAGTTTTTTAAAATTTTATTTATTTACTCATGAGAGACACACACAGAGAGAGAGAGAGAGGCAGAGACACAGGCAGAAGGAGAAGCAGGTTCCATGCAGGGGGCCCAATGTGGGACTCCAGGATCATGCCCGAGCTGAAGGCAGATGCTCAACCCTTGAGCCATGCAGGTGTCCCCACAGAGCTGTTTCATGACCTCAAAGAAACCCATCCTCACAATTACAATAGGCTGTTAGGGTTCAGTCAGTTTGATGGGCCAGGAAACTAGAGCTCGAGAGAAATGAAGTGAATTGAGGACAGCAGGGGCAGTGACGGGCCTGGCTTTGAACTAGATACCTACCTTTCAAATCCAAAATCCTCCAATTCTATAATTAACAACTAAGAAAACATGGACTCCTTCATCAGAGAGCTCTTTTCTGTAGCTTCTGTTTTCACTGTTAGGTTAGGTAAATCCTCGAAAGCCGTGTCTATAAGGCACGTTTAAGAATTGGGTCTACTTCCTGTAAGTAAAGGTATCAAAGGTGAAAAGGAGTGGGTATTTGAGAGGAACAGTGATCAGGAGTTAGTGGTAGATTTGATATGAGTCCTAAGAGATAATCAAATGTCAGAGATGTTATCATTAGGTGTGTTATTACTTGAGCTATAATTCTAAGTTTCCATCTTAATGTTACCAAAAAGTTTAATTAATGTTGAAATTATATATCTTTAAAGGTTGAAAGATTTTATCTGTGAAATGCTGAGAAGTTTTTGACAGATTCCTAAATTCTTTCTTGATTTTCAACTAATTTAATATTCCGAACCCCATGGAGTAGAAGACTTCCATTTCATAAAATTTTATAGGTTTCACTCACATATGGACTTAACTAATAACTTTCATACTTAATTGTTTAAAAAATAGTTCATAAGATCTATAATTTTACTAGGGACATCTTTTGAGGTCTTGCTGTCTTCCTGAAAGTTTGTAGACATTTGGAACAAGGCGATATTTGATGTGTATTAATTTCCTATTCAGGATAGTAAAGATCCTTAATTTTAATTTCTCCTTTGAACATACTCCCATACCTAGCATCAATGAACCATGCTGATGTACTAATGCCTGGTGCTCACTAAGGGTAAGTGGTGCCTACAGAATTGAAGGTCATCATGCAGTGGCCCGGATCCCAATGCTCCCACACATCTGGTCGGTATAATTGGTGTCTTCCATGATCAGTAGTTCAGCATCTAGCTAGGACCTCCCAAGGATAATGTTTTGCTTAAAACCCTAGGATATTTACTTTTCTTAAGGCCCAATATTTGCAGCTTCTTGTCATAGTGATTTGGCCCGTGACCCTCCAGCACAATGTTCTGCAGGTCCAGTTTGGGATGATATGTTTCATTGGCAAGCCACAATTATAGGACCTAATGACAGCCCATATCAAGGTGGTGTATTCTTTTTGACAATTCATTTTCTTACAGACTACCCCTTCAAACCACCTAAGGTTGCACTGACAACAAGAATTTATCATCCAAATATTAATAGTAATGGCAGCATTTGTCTCGATATTCTAAGATCACAGTGGTCTCCTGCTTTAACTATTTCTAAAGTTCTTTTATCCATTTGTTCACTGCTATGTGATCCAAACCCAGATGACCCCCTAGTGCCAGAGATTGCACGGATCTATAAAACAGAAAGAGAAAAATATAAAATAAAATAAAATAAAATAAAAAAATAAAATAAAATAAGAGATAAGTACAACAGAATATCTCAGGAATGGACTCAGAAGTATGCCATGTGATGATACCTTAAAGTCAGAATAACCTGCATTATAGCTGGAATAAACTTTAAATTACTGTTAAAAAAAATTTAAATAGACACAGCCACTATATATCTCATCTTTTATAAAGTAAGATGTATTAAACTGCAATCTCCTTTTAAAAAAAAAGCGTGAGAGTTAAGATTTAGTGTCTTTTATCATGCTGTAAATATTAGAAGACAACAAACTGCATGTGAATAAAAATAGGCCAACACTGGAAATATAGGCTGAACCACTACCAAGGGAAAAATCTGTGCTTAATAAAGCACCAACCAAACTTAAATCTTTAATTAAGATTCAAATTTAAGATTTAAGTTTTCATTTGTTACCATGTTCTTCAAAAGTGCACTATATATTTCTTAAAGTGTCTGGCTAATGTTCCCATTATTGGTTTCTTTGGCTTTCCATTCCCCAAACTGCAAGCTCCTTTATTATTATTTTTTTTAAGATTTATTTATTTACTTGAGAGATAGAGAGTGAGAACAGGAGGGAGAATCTCCAGCAGACTCCCTATTGAGTACAGACCCCTCCACCCTGGATGCGAGGCTCTATCCCACAAAACCCTGGAGATCATGACCACAGTCTAAATCAAGAGTCGGACACCTAACTGACTGAGCCACCCAGGGGCACCTGCACACTCCTTTAATATCACCACCATCCCACAGGAGAAGAGAGCCCCTTAAAATGAATGGTGGGATGCAGAAGAGTAAACAAATTAACCCAAATCACAGACTCACTTCTGGAATCCATTCAAAAGGAAAGACAGAGGAGGGAGCATGGAACTATATATACAGTTTTTCCTCCCAAACTTACAATCAGAGAGGTTTCATGTTTGTAGGGGTCAGAAGTGGGGTAAGCCATGGCTGGGGTCCCTAGTCAGGGTAGTTCAAGGCTGAAATCAAAGTGTCTGAGTTCTCATCAGGAAGCTCTGGATAAAAATCCACTTCTAAACTCTTCCTTGTTGCTAAGTTTCACTCTCTTGAAGCTGTAGGATTGAGTCTCCAGTATCTTTTCTGACTGCTGGGAAACTACTGGCATTCCTTGCCCCATGCCCCATCCATCTTCAAGCTCCAACCCTCTTGAATCCCTTTCAAGCTGCAAATCTCTGTCTTCCATCTCTCTGACTTTTGTATCAAATATAAGTGGATTTGTAACATAGTATCATTTGATCTTATTTCTTACCAAAGACAGTATAAGGTCAACAAAGATAGATGAAGCAGGGGGTGCCTGGGTAGCAAAGCCAGTTAAGTGCCCAACTCTTGGTTTAGGCTCAGGTCATGATCTCAGGATCATGAGTTCGAGCCCCACATTGGGCTTCATGCTCAGTACAGAGACTGATTATGACTCTCTCTTTCTCTCCCTCTGCACCCCCCCTCCACAACTTCTCCCAATAAATAAATAAATAAATAAATAAATAAATAAATAAATAAATCTTAAAAAAATAAATAAAGTGGCCCAATTTTTCTCACAGAGATTTGCCCCACTCTGAAGCCATAGTTTCTGTGGTCTGTTCATTTTTGTTAGCAGTTAAAAGTGCCATGGCCTACATTAGTGCTTACAGTTTTAAGATCTTACGAGTTACACCATCATGAATTTGTATCTTGGTTATTCTCAATTAGATAAGTTCTGGATGGAATTTTACAGTCTTTCATGTTTCTGTATTATCAAGAGTACCTGGAAGAGTACTTAGGAAAAACATGAGCTTCAACTGGATTTTCATGTTTCTCCATTCTATCTTCACCTCCTTTATTAAAAAAAGAAAAAGAAAAAGATCTAAAAAATAAATAAATAAAATAAAATGAAATAAAATAAAATAAAAAGATCTAATCTAAGTACAATCTCCATTTCTCAAGTGAAAATCACTAGGTTGTTTCAAAATAACTATGTGTTGTCACATTTTTTTTCTAGTGAGTGAGAATAAACTTAAAAGAGTAAGTTGAGATTTTCAATTTCAATTTTTCCATATAACTCCAAGACCTTTAGAGTTCCCCAAAGTAGAACTATTGGATAAAACCTCAGTTGCTAAAGAAGTTCTCTTTTTTGAGAGGACTCTCAAAAAGTCCTCTGGTTTTTTGAGATACAATCTCTTATTTCATTACTTTTTAAAAAATAAACTACAAGCAACTTATTCCTTCTTTATAATGTGTCTATTTTTTTTTTAAGTTTTTATTTATTTATTCATGAGAGACACAGAGAGAGAAGCGGAGACCCAGGCAGAGGGAGAAGCTGGCTCCCTGCAGGAAGCTGAATGTGGGACTTGATCCCGCGACCCTGGAATCACAACCTGAGCCAAAGGCAGATGCTCAACCCAGGGCCACTATCATGTGGTTCTGAATGACTTATTTCTGTATTGTAAATGTGACCTCCATTCCAGCTTATTCATTTTGCAATTTAAGCAAACAATTTAATTTGTTTAGCTTTAAAAAGGAATTAATTGATTTACAGAGCTTAAATTATAGTGATCCATAATAGAGATAAGGCCCATCTTCCTTCAATAACTATATCTCTGCATAAGGCCTTTAATTGTACAAAAAAATAAAAATCTTTAAATATTTGCTATAAAAATTATGTTCATGAAAGATGACAATGAATGCACAGAGAGGTGATAAGTGCTCATGCCTATAATATGAGTAGGTAAAATCTTATTAGATTTATAACTTCTATTTTTTTTTTTTTTTTTGCTTCCACCTATTTTGTATTAAAGTCCTGTTTAAGGACACCTGGGTGGCTCAGCGGTTGAGCATCTGCCTTCAGCTCAGTGTGTGACCCTGGAGTCCTGGGATTGAGGCCTCATCGGGCTCCCTGCATGGAGCCTGCTTCTCCCTCTGCCTGTGTCTCTGCCTCTCTCTGTGTTTCACATGAATAAATAAATAAAATCTTAAAAAAAATAATAAAGTTCAGTTAAACATCTAGGTGAGCACAAAAAAGCAATCCTTGGAGAAAAAAGCCTTGCCAAAAATATTAGAACACAAACTAAATCCCTATTATCAGGGAATAAAGTGAAGTTGGGGTCAGATGAGTGGAAGCAAAGTGACAAAAGGAAAGCAAGTTAGGTCACCTCCACAAAACCATAAAATCTACGAAGGTATTGACAAAAGAAGACTCATATAAATGTTTATTGCCTCTCCATAAACATATACAGTACTTCACCAGGACTTATGCATCTGATGAATGGATATCTCAGAAAAACTATAAGCAACACCAGATGAAATAATCTGTCAAAAAGTGGCATACAGAGGTGCCTGGGGGGCTCAGTTGGTCCAGCAGCCAACTTGATTTCAGCTCAGGTCATGATGCCAGGGTTGTGAGATTAAGCCTGGAGTCAGGTTCTATGCTGAGTGTGGAGCCCGCTTAGGATTCTCCATCCCTCCCCCTTTGCCCTTCCTCCCCCCTAAAAAACAGAAGTTGGCATACACATTTCAGGGTTCATACCCATATGACTTGTGGACTATAAGTATTCATCTAACTCCAGCCTTCATTAAATAATAAGCCTGTGGACCTGCAGGTATTGGGTTAAAGATGCAGTCAGGGATGAAAGTCTCTCATACTAGAAATTTTAAGTATTTCCACTAACAATTACTAATGGGATGACAATATCTATGGGTCTAAAGATATTGTGTCTATGATGTCTAAAGATGTCTAAAGAGGGATCCCTGGGTGGCGCAGCGGTTTGGCACCTGCCTTTTGCCCGGGGCACGATCCTGGAGACCTGGGATTGAATCCCACGTCGGGCTCCCGGTGCATGGAGCCTGCTTCTCCCTCTGCCTGTGTCTCTGCCTCTCTCTCTCTCTCTCTCTCTCTGTCTGTGACTATCATAAATAAATTAATTAAAAAAAAAAAAGATGTCTAACGATATTGTGATCCTCCAGGATAAACTGTCAGTGGTCATGCCAGAACATTGACTTTAGCTCCATCCTGTAAGATTAGCATTCAGAGCTGGGAGAAACACCAGTTCCTCGGTTGGTATGAGAAGGATACAGGGTTCAAACTCCGTGGTGGACCAAGATTGATCATCGCAGCCACTGATCTGTGATATGTTACCGTGTAACATTGCAGAAGTCCAATCCCTTTTTGGGGTGGCCAGATTCCTATGAATTAGGCTTCAAAAAATTAAACTTACCTCTCAACTCATGAATACCTACAACAATGATCATGGCAAAGTTTTTACCTGTCCTTAATGTTTTCAACACTTTTGTTATAGAGTTAGAATAAGAGTTTCAGGGCACCTGGATGGCTCAGCTGTTGAGCATCTGCCTTCAGCTCAGGGTGTGATCCTGGGGTCCAGGGATCGAGTCCCGCATCAGGCTCCCGGCATGGAGCCTGCTTCTCCCTCTGCCTGTGTCTCTGTCTCTCTCTCTGTGTGTCTCTCATGAATAAATAGATAAAATCTTTTATAAATAAATAAATAAAATAAGAATTTCAATTAGTATAAAACAATCTTTGGCAATTTTTGCACCACAATTTTAGTGAAATGAAAGTGATATGGCCCATTCCTACTGGTACCAAATCACAACCTACATGCCAGAGGACAAGGAGAGCCAGAGGACAAAGGGAGTCCATATTTGCTCACTGATCCTTGCTTGCAGCAGTTCTTCCTTATAACTAATTCTGCAATCACACCAGGGACCACAAGGAGGTGTATGGCATCCTCTCCTTCCCCACTACAAAGTAGGGGTAATAAGACCTACCTCCTAGGGTTTGCTGTGAGGTTTAAATAGGTATGCAATGCTTGCAAATTTCGGTCTCTAGTGCCTGAGAGTGCCTGAGTAGAGACTGAGAAATCACTAGTGTTTTCTTTAAATGCTTTCTCCGTAAGTATGCAATATAAAGATCAAGAATTAGTGCCTTTTCTGATGAATATAGGAATATAGACATTCTCATTGGGAACTCCCCCCCCAAAAAAAACGCTGAGGATTTTCAGTTCAGATTTATCAAGAATGACTCTTTTTTTTTTTTAATCAGACTGGAACAAATAGTAATGCATATATGAAGTTTCCATAAAACCAGAGTACTGGAGTTGTTCTTAAAATATTTCATCTGAAACCAATTGCAAATATATCAAAATAAAAATATCCAAGACAAAAATGTATACTTATTATATGTAACTCTTGATATAAAATTTTCTAAATTTGAGTTTTTCAAGGCCAGAGTTTCTGACACATTCATCTTTGTTCCCTGAGTACATCCCATGGGGAAAATAAATCATAGCACACCAAAGTTGTCATTGTCTTTTAAGGTCAGAAACAGTGTTAGAAAAGGTTCATGATCTCCAGTCTCTGTTAACATTTTTGGGAACCATTTTTTTTTTCTTCTTCAGCAAAAATAAACCTTCTTTTTCTACCACTTGATCTGCTTTGGGCCTTTGTATTCTTTGTGCCACTGATAAACTCAAAGAGCATGTCATGGACTTAAAATATTCAAGAAAGATTATCATTTGAAAATACCTTACCATTTCTCTGATGGACTCATGTAAATCAAGCACTCTCAAAGTGGATGTTGAAATTGATCCCTCTGAATTCCCTCTGATCCCAAGGTAATCTCTGCAAGACCTGTGAAAACTAGCATACGTTTAATAAATGGTTAAAAACTCCAAGCACTGTATATTGGATAATTTTTTAAGGTGTCCTCCTACTACTCGTACTTTAGGTAGAGAAAGAGGACACATTGGAAGGAGTTTATGCATTTGTTCCCAGGGCATCAATTGCCCTTATGTCCTCCTGCTGGGAAGACACTCATTGTCCCCTCCCACGACAGAGAGGGGCTTCTTTGGGAAAAACAGCTCTCCAGCTGTGATGAGATCAGAAAAGCAACTGCTGAAAACCTTGAATGTGAGTCACAAGAGTTAGAAAACGGAAGTCTAGCATGAGGGAACCCAATCAGTCACAGAATAGGAGTTGCCCTCTTAGAGCAACACACACCTGAAACAGGAGCAAGAGGAAGTGAAGACGTGAAAGGAGGCACAGCATCTGGGAGGGAGAAGTCCCTCTTTCTCAGTGAATTACATCTGCTCATTTTACATCTTCTCAAGACACTCTGTTTGCTTCCGGCATGAGATTTTCTAAAGTTTCTAGACAACTTGTGTGGGCTATAAGTTTGAACTATTAAGCATGTATCTATGGTCTCGGTAGTCTGGTCCCAGCCTACCTTCCTGCCAGAGCCCTGAGCACTCGCCAACACCCCCCAAATACTAATGCATTACATGAATTGTCCTCTCCCAAACGTGCACACATCCATCTGTACCTTGGTTTACTCAAACATCCCTCCGCATGTAAGAATCTTCCTACTCTGATTTGTACTCATTTAAAGCCCTTCTGAAATACTTCTTGGTCATAAGTAGTATTCTGATTCAGAGAGCTAGAACTAACTTTTAACTTGTATAAACGTACAGACATGTAAATACGCTTTTTATTCTCTTATTACAAAAGCAACAGATATTAAATTTAGAAAATACAGCGATACAAAAGGGAAAAATAATTTCTTTGGTATTCTAATAAAGTAGACCATCTAGAAAATATTCATTGTTTCATTTAGTCCACAAATATTTCTGGGCTTTTAATCTTATCAAAGACTAAGCCAAGTGCTTTATATTAATTATCTCATTTAATCTTCAGTGTGATTCCAGAAACTAGGTTCTGTTATTACTTCTAGAGTGCCAAAGTCACACAGTTAAGAAGGAATGGAATCAGAGTTTAAATCTAGCTTAACCTGACTCTTGAAACTGTGTTTTAATCCATTATTAAAGTGTATATATGTACAAACATGCATATCCACAAACATATGCATCCTTACATAGTGGATAAATATACACACACAAACGTACATATATAAGTGGATAGAAATGTTCTTGTTTTAATTTGAGTCATTATATGACTCATATTGAAGACTATTTTCCCTTACTTTTATCCACTATTTTTGTTCTTTCTCAGAGCCATTGACCCCACTGTGGTATCTGACACATTCTTCCTTTACTTTGGGAAAGCCATGTTGTGGGAAGATTGGAAGCATGGCCGTTGGGTCAAAAAACATGGCTCTAGTGTTTAATAGCAGTAATGGGTTACTTAGATTCCTATCTGCTCATCTGTAAAATGGTGCCAATCTTCTATGGTCATTAAATGATGACAATGTTGTTTATAGCAACAACCTGGCACAAAGTAAGTGCATATGCACTCAATTGATTGAAATTATTACTTGGAATTTAAGACAAGATACAAAGAAAAGACAAAATAAATGTTAAGGATATAATTCTGTCTCCCTGAGTTTCCTGTCATGGGCAGCACCAAGGACAGGGCCTTGGACATGGCAGGCTCTTAATAAATGGGTATGGAACGGAATTACTGATGGAAAAGATACTTTTACTATTCACAGCCAGATAATTCTAGTATTAAAGGAATGGGGGGGGGGATAGGCCATCATGATGGGGGAGAGGAACAGAGCAGCATAGCCTACCCAGGAAGATGAGAGAAGCCCAAAGAATAACCAATGACAAACACATATGGAGTGCTTGTCATAGGATGGAGTTTGTGTCTTTGAGCAGCATATTGCCTATTGAAGTAAAATACAGTACAAAGGGATAAATTACAGTAGCATGTTTTAAGTAATATGATTGATATATGTTAAACAGAATTTTAAAAAGAGATTATAAGAACTCAATAAATGAGGCACCTGGCTGGCTCAGTTGGCAGGGCACAGTGCTCTTGATCTTGGGGTTGTGAGTTCCAGCCCCATGTTGGGTGTAGAGGTTACTTAATAAAATCTAAAACAACAACAACAACAAAACAAAACAAAAACCCACATAAGCAAAATCAAACAACAAGCCACTTGGCTACAAGAGGCCCTTGACCACCACAATCCTTTAAAAAACAACAAAAAAGGGATGAAAGACTTACCTGGAGTCATGAGAAAGAAGAGAGGAGGACTGGCTACATTGCAATCTATCAACAACTCATTTTGCAGGTGAGAAACCTCAATGCCAAGAATTGAAATTTGTGAAAGATTACATAGTCAAAAATAGAATTTAAAGGTTTTTACTTGAAAAAACATGTGTAAGTGCTAAGAGTAATGCTGAGATCATTGTAAGGAATAAATAGTATGCATTACTATTATCATTGTTATCATTCTTTACAGAATTGATTTGTAAATCCTTCATTGATTCTTTTTTTTTTTGGTCTGAGATGCCAGCAGGAAGGGTTAAAGGTTTAATCTTCGCACTGAATTATATTTTGCTATTCTTAGATATCCTTGCTTATAAAAATTCAATATTTTTATTTGATTTATATAAGTGCTAACATAATTAATTAGTATTATTAAAATGCATAATTTGTTTTAAAGAACAATTTGATTAATAGATTTCTCTGTCTTCCTATAGCCAATACTAATTTCATAGTTTGGAAAACTGTTATTATCTGCATTTCGATAAACCCAGTACTATTTAAGAACCATCTGGACTTTCAGAAGCAGTCTCAAAAAATATAATTTCACTTCTCAATCTACATTTACTATTTAACTTTAAGAAAAACTCATTATTTGGGGAAAAATGAATATTTTCATGTTTTAATCAGTATTTTTTTCTTTAACACAGAAGAAAACCTGGACAATATTAAATATAAGTATTCTTACATTTTAATTTATTAACATTTTTCCATGTAATAAACAGCATACATTTTCAATTGCTAGAATTTTTTCTGATGCACAGAATAATACTTTTCCTGATAGCATTACAGTTACATTTTACCTTTCATTTTTATGCTACCTGAAAACTTGGGATTCTTAGCTAAAGAACAGTGACACATTTATAAAACAAGAGAATCTGCCAAATTTCTCAACAGCTGGTTCTTTCTTAGGTCCCAACACCTCAGTTGACAGAGTAAAAAGTCAACTATTTATAAACTCAGATTGCAAACCTAGAGCAGCTTGGGGAAACCATCTCTCTCCTTCCTCAATTTCCTTGATATTGGCAGCGCGTCTGCCTTTTATGGCCCAGTTCACATAAAGTCCAGTTGAATTGTCATTTTAAGAGAAAAAAGGCCCCCACCTTTAGTTGGTATTTGCTCTGTCAGACAATCCAACGTGACTGGTATCCTCATTCCAAAATGGAAATATGGCCACAGAGACAGAAGAAACATGCATGGAGAGAAAATAATGTGAAGAGACACAAGGAGAATACCATGGAAACATGAAGGCAGGACATTATAATGATGTGCCTACAAGCTTAGGGATGCCAAAGATTTAGCAGCCCACCAGCAGTCAGAAGAGACACATGAAACAGATTGTCCCTGAGGTTTCCAGAGGGAACTTGTCCTGCAGACACCTTGATCTGGAAATTCTAGTATCCACAACTGGGAGAAAATAAATTTGTTTCTGTTGTTCAAGCCTCCCAATCTCTGACACTCCTATGACAGCCCTAGTAAATTGTTACACCCAAATCTTTAAAGTTCATGGTTATTCTTGTCTAATTATTTGCTCTCAAATCACTTCTCCATTGAAACTTGCTTTGCACCGCAGGTCAATATTTTCATAGAATAGGACTCACACAGGGTGTTTTTGCATCCTGACCATATTTTGCATCCTGACCATATCTAGCTCCACTAAGAGTGAGTCAATAAATATTTATTATGGAAAGAATCCTAGAAATGATGAATTTGTAATAAAGGTGCATTTAAAAAAAATCCTTATCTTTAATATTGAGGAAGGGAGCTAGGTCAGATTGCCTATACTCAGGATCCTTTCTACCTCTATAGGATAGTCCCTTGTAGGGACATCAAGAAACCTAGGAACCACATTTTTCAAAATCCCTTGATGCAGGATTCCAGTTTAGAATCCATCAATTTCAGGCACTCTCACAAGACTTGAAAAGCAGGAACTTCCCTGCTGCAGCCAAGGTCGACACCAGTAGATCTTGTCAGACCTGGCATTTTGCACCAGCTTCTGGTCCTTCCCATGAATCTCAACCTTTCTGCCTCCTGTAAGCCACTAAAACACACTCTCATGACCTGGTTAGCACTAGCAACAGCCGGATCTTATCACTGAGACTGAGTGCCAGTGGTGTTTGTTCAACTATTGTTGACTTGATTAGAACAGTCTACCAGCCCTTCCAATGTTATTCCTGTGTTATATCTCTTCTTACTTGAACATTCTAGAGTGGTTGCTGTTTTCTTGCCTGAATCTTAACTAGTAAGACTTAAGAGAAGTGCAGGATATTTTTTTTTCCTGATTAGCTTCCACATTGAAAAACAAGGAGCAACTTCAACAGATAGAAATAACTATTTTTCCTAGCGTCAGCGGGCCTGTAAACTGAGAGATTTCACTTCAGCACCCAGAGGTGAGTCCCAACCTCACTTTCTACTTGACAGAATTAAGGAATTTAATGCCAATCATGATGACTTCATAGCAGAAAAATCCAGACAGTGCATTCTAGACTCTGCATCAGTTTCTTGTATACAATGCTTGATTCTTTCCTCATAGTGTAGTGAGTGTACTTTGCTTGAACTCATGTTACCTCTCTATAGGTCACCTCACAAATATATACATTTGTGTTTTTAGCATTCTCATCCTTTTTCTCTTCCCACTCCCAAATTTCCGTTTTGTTTTGTTTTGTTTTGTTTTAAGATTTTATTTATTTATTCATGAGAGTCACAGAGAGAGAGACAGAGACACAGGCAAAGGGAGAAGCAGGCTCCATGCAAGGAGCCCTATGACGTGGAACTCGATCCTGGGACTCCAGGATCATGCCCCAGGCCTAAGGCAGGCACTAAACCGCTGCGCCACCCAGGGATCCCTCTTTGAAGATTTTTAAAGGCAACTCTTGAATGTCGTGTCACATTGGACCTAGTCTTGGTTTCTTCTTACCTGAGCCAGTGGGTAAAAATAATTAGTTTCATTCAGTAACAAGCTGGTAGAGACTTGATCAATGGTTGCTTGATTGAAATTTAAACAATTCTTTGGGTGCAACAGGGTTAACTCATAGAAATCTTAAAAAAAAAAAAAAAAAAAAAGAACAACTGGCTTTTGAGATCTTTTCGCTTGCAACAATATGGATAGATCCTAGAGAGATTACGCTAAGTGAAATAATTTAGGCACTCATTATATATTTAGGGGTCATTTTTTTTAAATGAACCTATTGTATTTTTTTTAATTTATTTTTTATTGGTGTTCAATTTACTAACATACAGAATAAGCCCCAGTGCCCGTCACCCATTCACTACCACCCCCCCCCGCCCTCCTCCCCTTCTACCACCCCTAGTTCATTTCCCAGAGTTAGCAGTCTTTACGTTCTGTCTCCCTTTCTAATATTTCCCACACATTTCTTCTCCCTTCCCTTATATTCCCTTTCACTATCATTTATATTCCCCAAATGAATGAGAACATATAATGTTTGTCCTTCTCCGACTGACTTACTTCACTCAGCGTAATATCCTCCAGTTCCATCCACGTTGAAGCAAATGGTGGGTATTTGTCATTTCTTTTTTTTTTTTTTTAAGTTTTATTTATTTATGATAGTCACAGAGAGAGAAAGAGAGGCAGAGACACAGGCAGAGGGAGAAGCAGGCTCCATGCACCGGGAGCCCGACGTGGGATTCGATCCCGGGTCTCCAGGATCGCGCCCTGGGCCAAAGGCAGGCGCCAAACCAGTGCGCCACCGAGGGATCCCGGTATTTGTCATTTCTAATAGCTGAGTAATATTCCATTGTATACATAAACCACATCTTCTTTATCCACTCATCTTTCGTTGGACACCGAGGCTCCTTCCACAGTTTGGCTATTGTGGACATTGCTGCTATAAACATCGGGGTGCAGGTGTCCCGGCGTTTCATTGCATCTGTATCTTTGGGGTAAATCCCCAGCAGTGCAATTGCTGGGTCGTAGGGCAGGTCTATTTTTAACTCTTTGAGGAACCTCCACACAGTTTTCCAGAGTGGCTGCACCAGTTCACATTCCCACCAACAGTGCAAGAGGGTTCCCTTTTCTCCGCATCCTCTCCAACATTTGTGGTTTCCTGCCTTGTTAATTTGTCCCATTCTCACTGGGGGTGAGGTGGGATCTCATTGTGGTTTTGATTTGTATTTCCCTGATGGCAAGTGATGCAGAGCATTTTCTCATATGCATGTTGGCCATGTCTATGTCTTCCTCTGTGAGATTTCTGTTCATGTCTTTTGCCCATTTCATGATTGGATTGTTTGTTTCTTTGGTGTTGAGTTTAATAAGTTCTTTATAGATCTTGGAAACTAGCCCTTTATCTGATGTGTCATTTGCAAATATCTTCTCCCATTCTGTAGGTTGTCTTTGAGTTTTGTTGACTGTATCCTTTGCTGTGCAAAAGCTTCTTATCTTGATGAAGTCCCAATAGTTCATTTTTGCTTTTGTTTCTTTTGCCTTCGTGGATGTATCTTGCAAGAAGTTACTGTGGCCGAGTTCAAAAAGGGTGTTACCTGTGTTCTCCTCTAGGATTTTGATGGGATCTTGTCTCACATTTAGATCTTTCATCCATTTTGAGTTTATCTTTGTTCATGGTGAAAGAGAGTGGCCTAGTTTCATTCTTCTGCATGTGGATGTCCAATTTTCCCAGCACCATTTATTGAAGAGACTGTCTTTCTTCCAATGGATAGTCTTTCCTCCTTTATCGAATATTAGTTGCCCATAAAGTTCAGGGTCCACTTCTGGGTTCTCTATTCTGTTCCATTGATCTATGTGTCTGTTTTTGTGCAGTACCACACTGTCTTGATGACCACAGCTTTGTAGTACAACCTGAAATCTGGCATTGTGATGCCCCCAGATATGGTTTTCTTTTTTAAAATTCCCCTGGCTATTCGGGGTCTTTTCTGATTCCACACAAATCTTAAAATAATTTGTTCTAACTCTCTGAAGAAAGTCCATGGTATTTTGATAGGGATTGCATTAAACGTGTATATTGCCCTGGGTAACATTGACATTTTCACAAGATTAATTCTGCCAATCCATGAGCATGGAATATTTTTCCATCTCTTTGTGTCTTCCTCAATTTCTTTCAGAAGGGTTCTATAGTTTTTAGGGTATAGATCCTTTACCTCTTTGGTTAGGTTTATTCTTAGGTATCTTATGCTTTTGGGTGCAATTGTAAATGGGATTGACTCCTTCATTTCTCTTTCTTCAGTCTCATTGTTAGTGTATAGAAATGCCACTGATTTCTGGGCATTGATTTTGTATCCTGCCGAATTGCTGTATGAGTTCTAGCAATCTTGGGGTGGAGACTTTTGGGTTTTCTATGTAGAGTATCATGTCATCGGCGAAGAGGGAGAGTTTGACTTCTTCTTTGCCAATTTGAATGCCTTTAATGTCTTTTTGTTGTCTGATTGCTGAGGCTAGGACTTCCAGTACTATGTTGAATAGCAGTGGTGAGAGTGGACATCCCTGTCTTGTTCCTGATCTTAGGGGAAAGGCTCCCAGTGCTTCCCCATTGAGAATGATATTTGCTGTGGGCTTTTCGTAGATGGCTTTTAAGATGTTGAGGAATGTTCCCTCTATCCCTACACTCTGAAGAGTTTTGATCAGGAATGGATGCTGTATTTTGTCAAATGCTTTCTCTGCATCTAATGAGAGGATCATATGGTTCTTGGTTTTTCTCTTGCTGATATGATGAATCACATTGATTGTTTTACGGGTGTTGAACCAGCCTTGTGTCCCAGGGATAAATTCTACTTGGTCATGGTGTATAATTTTCTTAATGTACTGTTGGATCCTATTGGCCAGTATCTTGTTGAGAATGTTTGCATCCATGTTCATCAGGGATATTGGTCTGTAATTCTCCTTTTTGGTGGGGTCTTTGTCTGGTTTTGGAATTAAGGTGATGCTGGCCTCATAGAACGAATTTGGAAGTACTCCATCTCTTTCTATCTTTCCAAACAGCTTTAGGAGAATAGGTATGGTTTCTTCTTTAAACGTTTGATAAAATTCCCCTGGGAAGCCATCTGGCCCTGGACTCTTGTGTCTTGGGAGGTTTTTGATGACCGCTTCAATTTCCTCCCTGGTTATTGGCCTGTTCAGGTTTTCTATTTCTTCCTGTTCTAGTTTTGGTAGTTTGTGGCTTTCCAGGAATGCGTCCATTTCTCCTAGATTGCCTAATTTATTGGCGTATAGCTGTTCATAATATGTTTTTAAAATCGTTTGTATTTCCTTGGTGTTGGTAGTGATCTCTCCTTTCTAATTCATGATTTTATTAATTTGAGTCTTCTCTCTCTTCTTTTTAATAAGGCTGGCTAATGGTTTATCTATCTTATTAATTCTTTCAAAGAACCAACTCCTGGTTCTGTTGATCTGTTCCACAGTTCTTCTGGTCTCGATTTCGTTGAGTTCTGCTCGAATCTTTATTAACTCCCTTCTTCTCTTGGGTGTAGGATCTATTTGCTGTTTTTTTCTCTAGCTCCTTTATGTGTAAGGTTAGCTTTTGTATTTGAGTTCTTTCCAGTTTTTGAATGGATGCTTGTATTGCGATGTATTTCCCCCTTAGGACTGCTTTTGCTGCATCCCAAAGATTTTGGATGGTTGTATCTTCATTCTCATTAGTTTCCATGAATCGTTTTAATTCTTCCTTAATTTCCTGGTTGAGCCTTTCATCTTTTAGCAGGATGGTCCTTAACCTCCACATGTTTGAGGTCCTTCCAAACTTCTTGTTGTGATTTAGTTCTAATTTCAAGGCATTATGGTCTGAGAATATGCAGGGGGCAATCCCAATCTTTTGGTATCGGTTCAGACCCGATTTGTGACCCAATATGTGGTCTATTCTGGAGAAAGTTCCATGTGCACTTGAGAAGAATGTGTATTCAGTTGAGTTTGGATGTAAAGTTCTGTAGATATCTGTGAAATCCATCTGGTCCAGTGTATCATTTAAAGCTCTCGTTTCTTTGGAGATGTTGTGCTTAGAAGACCTATCGAGTATAGAAAGAGCTAGATTGAAGTCACCAAGTATATGTGTATTATTATCTAAGTTTTTCTTCACTTTGGTTAATAATTGATTTATATATTTGGCAGATCCCACATTCGGGACATATATATTGAGGATTGTTAAGTCCTCTTGTTGAATAGATCCTTTAAGTATGATATAGTGTCCCTCTTCATCTCTCACTACAGTCTTTGGGGTAAATTTTAGTTTATCTGATATAAGGATGGCTACTCCTGCTTTCTTTTGTGGACCATTCGAATGGTAAATGGTTCTCCAACCTTTTATTTTCAGGCTGTAGGTGTCCTTCTGTCTAAAATGAGTCTCTTGTAGACAGCAAATAGATGGGTCCTGCTTTTTTATCCAGTCTGAAACCCTGCGCCTTTTGATGGGGTCATTAAGCCCATTCACATTCAGAGTTACTATTGAGAGATATGAATTTAGTGTCATCATGATAACTATTCAGTCCTTGTTTTTGTGGAATGTTCCACTGAACTTCTTCTTAAAGGGGAATTTTAAGAGTCCCCCTTAAAATTTCTTGCAGAGCTGGTTTGGAGGTCACATATTCTTTTAGTTGCTGCCTGTCTTGGAAGCTCTTTATCTCTCCTTCCATTTTGAATGAGAGCCTTGCTGGATAAAGTATTCTTGGTTGCATGTTCTTCTCATTTTGGACCCTGAATATACCCTGCCAGCCCTTTCTGGCCTGCCAGGTCTCTGTGGAGAGGTCTGCTGTTACCCTAATACTCCTCCCCATAAAAGTCAGGGATTTCTTGTCTCTTGCTGCTTTAAGGATCTTCTCTTTATCTTTGGAATTTGCAAGCTTCACTATTAAATGTCGAGGTGTTGAACGGTTTTTATTGATTTTAGGGGGGGATCTCTGTATTTCCTGGATCTGAATGCCTGTTTCCCTTCCCAGATTAGGAAAGTTTTCAGCTAGAATTTGTTCAAATACATATTCTGGCCCTCTGGCCCTTTCGGCACCCTCGGGAACCCCAATTATACGTAGGTTTTTCTTCCTCAGGCTGTCGTTTATTTCCCTTAATCTATCTTCATGGTCTTTTAATTGTTTGTCTCTTTTTTCCTCAGTTTCCCTCTTTGCTATCAACTTGTCTTCTATGTCACTCACTCGTTCTTCCACCTCGTTAACCCTCGTCGTTAGGACTTCTAGTTTGGATTACATCTCATTCAATTGATTTTTAGTTTCTGCCTGATTAGCTCTAAATTCTGCAGTCATGAAGTCTCTTGAGTCCTTTATGCTTTTTTTCTAGAGCCCCCAGTAGCTGTATAATAGTGCTTCTGAATTGGCTTTCTGACATTGAATTGTAATCCAGATTTTGTAACTCTGTGGGAGAGAGGACTGTTTCTGATTCTTTCTTTTGAGGTGAGGTTTTCCTTCTAGTCATTTTGCTCAGTGCAGAGTGGCCAAAAGCAAGTTGTATTGGGAAAAGGAGAAAAAGAGAGGAGAGAAAGAAGGAAAGAAAAGAGAAAGAGAAAAAAAAGGAAGGAAAAAAAACGAAAAAAAAGAAAAAGAGAAAGAAAAAGAAAGGAGAAAAAAGGGGAGGATGGGGGAAGGAAACAAATCAAAAAGAAAAAAAAAAAAGAAAAAGAAAAAAAAAAAAGAACCACGGGTGAGTATCTTCTGATTCTGTGTACTTTAAGTCCCTTGGCTTCTCCTGGAAGTTGTCAGTCCGTCTAGCTGGTCTTCTGGGGGAGGGGCCTGTTGTGCTGATTCTCAGGTGTTAGCACTTGGGGGAGCTGCTCTGCCCCTGCCTGGTGCAGGGCTCAGTGGGGGTTGTTTACCCCGTGAGGCCCCAGGAGGAACAACCCCAGTGGCGGGGCCAGCTCTGGAGCCCTGGAGTCAGCTCCGGCAGGAGCTCCAGAGCTCTCCGTCTGCAGGGCCTGGAGGCTCCGGGCGGGGCCGCTGATCTGCTCAGCTGGGGCAGGAGTGTCCTCGCTGTCCTGGGCCCTCCCGGCCTCTGCCTGTCCCGGGGGAGGCGGGATCCTGGGCTGTGTCCCGGCGCCCTGTGCTCCGGAGCCTGCGCTGGTGGATTCGCGCTCCCGCCCCGCAGCCCCCTCCGCGGAGCCCCCCCGAGCCCCCCGAGCTGCTCCCGCCCCGCAGCCCCCTCCGCGGAGCCGCCCCCGAGCCCCCCGAGCTGCTCCCCCCGCAGCCCCCTCCGCGGAGCCCCCCCGCCCGAGCCCCTCCGAGCTGCTCCGGGTCCCGCCGGGTCCCGCCGTGCGCGCTGCAGCCCTTAGGGAGCTCGGCGCACTCTCCCGGGGCGCAGTTGCTCTGTTACTGTCCCGGGGAACCCGAGGGCATCCTCGCCCTCCTGGGTCCTGCTCCACCTCCCCGCGAGCCCCTTTCCCCCGGGAAGGTCGGTGCAGCTCCTGCTCCTCCAGGACGGGGCTCTCCTGTCCTGGGGACACTCGCCCCGGCCTCAGCCCGGCTCCTCGCGGGGACCCTCCCCCTTGGAGGCCTTTTGTGTCTTTATTTCTTTTTTCCCCGTCTTCCTACCTTGATAGAAGCGCGAACTCTTCTCACTGTTGCATTCCAGCTGGTCTCTCTTTAATTCTCAGGCCGAATTCATAGATTTTCAGGATAATTTGAAGGTTTTCTAGGTAATTTGGTGGAGACAGGTGATTTGGAGACCCTACTCTTCCACCGTCTTGCCCCCAAGCTCCGATAATTTCCAATCTTGCAACAATAACGGACTTTAAGAAATTCAGGTAACTTGGCCCAACTTAGGTCTAATAAATTCAAGTGTGTAGAAAGTGTGATCCAGGAATATGGACTGGTAAATCTAGAACTTCCTCATGTGATTCAGATCTGGTCTCTAAACAACATTTGAGAACAACTGATCTAGACAGGTTTTCCTTAGTTACAAAATGCTGTTGCTAAAATTAATGTAGAATATTAGTTTCTTTGCTCCTCCTGACTTCTGGCTGACCAATGAGCCCATTTAGATTCCAGCCCTCCATGAAAACAAACTCTTTGAGTTCAGGCTGCAATTACATTTGTAGTCATTCAGTCAATAAAAATTTATTGAGCGTCTAATGTGTCCCAGGCACTTTCCCTTCAACTCTCTGACTCCCTAAATTAATTGTGCTTCAAATTCTTACACTGTTAGCATCTCCAGCGGTCATGTGTACTCAGTGCATGAAACGTAGAGTACACCAAGTGACCCTTTCAACTCAAAAATTTTATTTTCGATGAGATAACGAATGTGAGTAAGGGGGACAACCTACTCACAGGCTGGAGCCTTGCCGCTCCGGGAACAGCTCTAAGCATAAACACGCGGCCTGGACCCTGCCTGCATCACCACACACACACTTCCTCTCCTTCCAAGACCGCACAGCAGATGGCAACACAGAGATAGGAGCCGCCCCCCTCCCTGGCTCAACACTGCTTTTACTTCACCTTAATGTATCTGCAAAAATCATTTCTGGATGGTTTACAGGTAAGGATGATTGTGAAGAAAATACACAAGTATAATAAGCACTCAGAAATGCTAAATGGAGTGGATGCTGAATGCTCAATGTTCATTTGCCAAAAACAGTGTAGCTTCTGAAAGAGAGAAAACTCAGTCTCAAGGACTGAGAAGTTAAATGTAACAGCGAATTCAGTAGATGGAGTATCTGTGTCTCAACTTGCTTAGTAGAAATCCTTCGTTAACAAAAGGATTTCCTCTATTTACAAAGGACTAGTCTCATGGGGTTGGCATTTATGCTATTGTATCTAAGAATCCCCTCTATTATTTACTCAACTAATAAACAACTTTAGGAACAAGAGACTCAGTAGTCAAAATATTTTGTTAGGGAATTGCTAACCTCGAACATTTTAAGAGCCCAGTGTTTCCTCAACACTCTTCCAAAAACACCTATAATAAGAACCTGACACCAATGGCAAATAGACATTAATGCACATGCCAACACCAAATAACTGGTAGAGTCTGGAGTACGGTGTTGTGTAGGACTGTCAAGTCGCGTCCAGACTTTTCTGGAGTGTCTAGCAAGGATGGCGATATCCGCTGTGGGCGACAGACGAGGCTGGATTTATGCCAGTCCCTGCACAGAAGTCAACATTATCATATTATATTATAACCATCTGTTTATATGCCTATCATCTCCTGGATATTTACTACTTCATGAGAGAAGCTGTGTTTTACGTATCTTTACATGACCAACAACCAAAGCAGAATAGCTACTTACTATTCCATTTGATGAATGATTCATAGGTAAGAAATCAAGCAGTAACGTGCATAGATTTCTGTCCTTTCCAAAGGTCAGACCAAACGGAACTACATACAGCTCAGTGTTGTGTGCCCATCTCAGGCCGCTGATAACCGGTGTTGTGTTATCAGTAGTGTTGTAGCTGGACTGGCCCTTGTGGTTCTTGTGATTGCAAGATGCCCTCAGCAATAACCATCAGGAAACTTTGAAAACAAAAATGTGTGTGTGGGTGTGTGTGGAGGAGCATGATGGAGGGGGTATTACTGGAAAGTTTTGGAAAGCACATGGCACACCTGGGACCACACAGTGAGATCGTATCTGGGTGTGTCTCGAGGGAGAAGAGTGGGGCAGAAGGTCCTGGGGTTCGAGGGTGCGAGGCCAGGGTTTCAGGGACTCACTCTTAGTGAGCTTTAAACCTAAGAGCAGAAATTTAAAGTGAAAAGAGAGAAAAAAAGCAAGTGGCCCAAATGGTCAGTTATGGAAATCAACCAACATTTCTAAAACTAAGGAGGGGTAGAGGAGGGGCGGAAGCTCTTGATCTAGTCTTGTTTATTTAAGCCATCTTTTGAGTAGATGCCTCTTTGGAGTGACCATTTCAGCCACCAAAGCTTAAATCAGGCATCACATTCCAAAAATAAAAACCAACAGTCAGGATTCACATTACATCACACGCACTGTCTTCTGCTCAACTCAACCCATCGCCTGCCTTCAAGGAACCAGGGGCTGTTTAGATTTTTCAGTCAACTCTATTTCTATGTGTCTGTGTATTTTAAAACTCCAGTGTGATTAACATACAGTGTTTCTATTTCCTTTTGAAATGACCTTTTATGATCTTCTAATCAAGTACCTATTATATCTACATTTCTAATCCATTGGCTCCTCATGCTTAAAATTACTTTTTAAACACTTCTTTCTCCGGTTCTCTCTCTCTCTCTCCCCCTCCCACCACCCTTCTTCTCATTTTTATTTTACAGCTTCTTCCAAGGTCGGGGTGTCAATAATTTAAAGACTGAATTAATGGTTTTAAATACATACACACATTCATATATATATATTTACATTTTTTCATATATATTTTAAATAGTTATCAAGGCACCTCAGTTTAAAAAATAACTTATGTATTTCAATACATTCGTTATATAGTTTTAGAATTTAAGAAATCTGCAGTTGACTGTCCTTTTTTTAGTAAAACAAACAAACAAAAAAAAAATCCATACTTCTTTTTTCCTTCTTTTCTCAGTTAACAGCTCATTGTTTTTGCATTCATGTCACTGCTAAGAAGGGGGAAAAAAGGAAGTTCTACTTACTTATTTTCAGCTTGTTAACAGTTCCAGAAGAGGAATTAAATGGAGTATAATGAAGATGTGTGATTCTTCAGAGATTTGTTAAAGTCGTTCTTATCACCATGGATGTGAGTAATTAGGACTTGGTATTTTTTAATGAGATTGAAATAATTAGCTAATAGCAGAGGGCACCTGCTTCCTGAACAACCACACCAGTCTCTCAATCAGTTTTGCTTGTTTGGTTGTTTTTTTTTTTTTTTTTTTTTTCCAAGCATTTACTCATTTGGGGAATGTAGAGAGGTCTGTGCTGTAGCCTATTGCCCTAAGGATGAGTGAGGGACAGGCGAGGCTAGGCCGGAAGAGACAGATAGGAGGCTTTGTGATTGGGCTCACAGAATCCCCCAAAACACTGAGGTGTAAGGAAACCCGAGATAAGGGAATAGGCCAGACCACCCTGCCTCAGGTGTGAGCAGGGAGGGTGTCTTTTTATGACAATCATCTGTGACCAACAAAGAATAACCAGACCTCAAAGAAGTGAGCCATGAAAGATGTCATCACCAGTCGTAACTCAAACCAAGACAGCCCAAGAATCTCAAGGCCGCAAGCTTCCCAGTCAGTTCTCAATAAAAGACCAACCCTACAAGCCCTCAGTGGCAACCCTGTCCGGGACCCGTCTCACTGCTGAGCTTTCTCTGTATCCTCACTTAATAAACTTTTGTGGCTTTACTCACTCTCTTTTGTCTGCGAGACTCATTCTTCGACTCTGTGAGACAAGAACCTAGCTCTCCCGCATCAAGGAGTTTCCAGTTCACTTGAAGAAAAAACATCCACACAGGAAAAAAAAAAAAAAAAAAAGAAAGAATAGGAATTACAAAATAAGGGCCATCATGAACAACCTTGGAACGATCCTTGGCATCATCCTCTACTTTTTTACGTACTTGATCATTGATTGGCCAAGTCTTGTTGAGTCTTCCTGCAAGACATTTCTTGAATTCACACACTTCTGTCCAGGTTGGCTGTCACTAATCTTATTCAAATCTGGTATCTCTAAATTTCAGGATCCTTTTCTCTTCAGTCTCTGGTCTCTCTAATTAATTTTCATAGTGACGGTGTCACTTTTAAGAATTCCATTTGATCCTGTTTTGCTGAAATCCCATGAACAGCCTTCTGTTTCTATTGAGAAGATGTTAGCATCCCTTCTCTAGCTGGCCCTATTCTCCCAAGGAGCCTCATGCTGTGTCACTCTCATCTTTGTTCCCAGAGATTCAGTTATCCTTTCTTTCTAGTTTTAATGCCTACCCTTTTTGAGGGCAGGAACATTGCTGCTTTTCCCACCTATGATGTAGTTTTGGAATATAGATGAGGTTTGACGGGGGTCGGTCCAGAGCCAATTTGCAAGAAAGTTCTTGAGATGTCTTTAGCACAAAAAAGTGGTTTAATGAAAGCCCAGGACAGGACCTATGGGCAAAAGGAGCTACTGCCCTGGGGTTGTGAGGAGTGACCAATTTGATACTTGGGGACTGGGGGAGGTAAGGAAGGGAGGTTTCAAAAGGATTTTCATATGCTAAGGAGGACCTACAAATACTGGAGGCCTTGCCATTGTCAAGTTAAGGTTGTTTTTCCTTCTAGCAAGGCATTAACATTAAGATAGTTGGGAGCTTTCTGGAGGAACATTACACTCTGCCCACTTCAAGTATCTGTTACTGGGCTGCAGGTCAGAAGGACATTTACCTGTATCTACATTTCCTCCTGGAAGCTGAGTTATTGATAAAAATGCTTTGTTCTTGTAAATTACTAAGACATTATTAACTGAGAGAGATTTCAAGTCTTGCAGGATTGTGATCCCTATTAACGATCTGTTTTGCTTTTCCTTAGCTTTAGGGCAGCCAGGAGTGCCTGAGGAATGTCACACAGATCCTACCTTGGGGGTTGGTGGCCGAGGGGGCGAAAGGGAAGGAGGTTGCCAGGGTGTCAGCTTGTGCTTTGTCCTCAGCTAGCCTTCTCCCTCATCACTTATATTTCTCACAGATGTTGGGACAATTGTCTAGTGCATGATAGCTGTTGGAGAAATGCGTATTAATTGTTTTAAAAAAAATCAGAAAGATAGTGGAAAGCTTGAAAATAAAACTACAGGAATGGAAGACACAGACATTTTTGCTCCGCTGTATCCCAGGCATCGCTTTGATGGCGATGTGATTTGAAACACCAGGAGTGACTAACATAATGATAAGGATTATTTATATGAGATGTTTTCTTTTCGTTTAATATCAACTTTTAATTGTTTAAATATCTCTCTTGTACTGTTAGTAACAGCTTTTATTAAGCGTCAACTTTCCATGGACTCCAGTGCCTTGCTCTATCAGAGGACCCCCTTCACTGAAATTTTACCTGTTGTTTGTCTGTTTTCCTCATTAGCTTCTTATATTCTTGAGCACAGGAACTTCTATATCCTGTTTTTCCTTATAGCCTCATTCAGCACAGGGCTGTGGAAGACCAGGATCATATCTTGGATGCATTTGTTCACCAGACACCCGACAGCTAAAAGAGAGGGAGGTTGTTCCGAGGGGCCACCCTGAATGACACCAGCCTGCCTAAGTTCCAACCCTCTTTGTCACTGCCTTTGCAACACTAACTTCTAAATGTTTTGGTTTTCCAATCTACTAGAAGATATAATAATAATAATAATAATAATAATAATAATAATAATAATATTTACCCCATAGGGCTCTTGCCCCCAGTGCAGAGAAAGTGCCTAATAAATTTTAAAGGCAACTTAAGGCAAGTACTGCATCTTAAATCTCATTGCACACCCATTCCCCGCATGAACCCCACCATGTAGTCTTGAACCCAATATTCACTAATTAACTAAATGAATCAATGAAATTCTGTGGTGAGTCAGGAAAAAATTTGTGCATCCTTTTAAGAGTATTATATTAGTAACAATTCTAAGTCAGGCCCTGTGCTGAATGTGGCTCTAAGGAAAAACAAGATATAGGCGTCTCTATGCTCTAGGATGGAAGAAGCTAATGAGGAAAATGGACAAACAGTAGATGAAAGTTCAGTGAGGTGGGTCCTCTGATAGAGTAAGACACCAGAGTCTGTGGAAACTCAAGGCAGGGAATGCAATTGAGCCAGAGAGGTGTGGTCAGAGAATTTTGAGGCTCAAGTGGGTGGAATTGGTCACATTTGGAAAAAGAACCCAGGAGGAAGAAAAGGCCTGGGGCTCAGGGAACCAGGGGCATTCATAGTAATCGTGAAGTGCTACTGGAATGTCCGCGTAAGCACATCCGAAGCAGTTGGATATGCAAGTCTGACTGGAATGGAAAACGGTTTTGTGGCATCTGAAGCTTTTACAAATTGAGAAGTCTTCTTAGGAAAAGAAAAAAACCTCAAATAAAAACCAGGCACAAGAATGAGTGCTTTAGTACTTGTAGAGAATATAAAAGAAGAAATCACAATATACTGCATTTATTTAAAAGATGAGGGATCCCTGGGTGGTACAGCGGTTTGGCACCTGCCTTTGGCCCAGGGTACAGTCCTGGAGACCCAGGATCGAATCCCCCGTCGGGCTTCCCGGTGCATGGAGCCTGCTTCTCCCTCTGCCTATGTCTCTGCCTCTCTCTCTCTCTCTCTTTCTGTGTGTGTGACTATCATAAATAAATAAAAATTAAAAAATAAAAATAAAAAAGTAAAAGATGACGGATAATATAAATACCACAAAAGCCAAAAGTAATGTAATCCCTTTATAATTATTAATATGCTGAGTGATACCCCCATAATATGTTTTTCTTACAATTTTTGGCTAGGTACTCTTTAATTATTTCAACAAAGAACAACTTCATAGTATCATTTTCCATTGAAAGAATAGAAAGATAATTCAGTCTTTCTTCCAGGAATTATGATTGAAATTTATTTTTATTTTTTGAAATTTATTTTTATTATAATAGTTAAGAAATAGTCTCTAACTCTTTCTTGGTATCCTGCCCATATAACTTCCTGTGTAGTTTCTTATTACAGAGGTTCTTCTTGCCAGGAACAAGTCCTAGAGAAATTCCACCTTTTTCATCTCTCATAACATGGCCCCAATTCAGCTCAGATAGGTCCTCTCTGTACCACAATTCCTGGAATGCAGGAAGGCAGAGAAATGGCCATGAATCTGGTGGTTTTATGGGTCCCAAGCAAGGAGAGGAGCATCATCTTTTTCTAGCTTAGTCCTTGGCCTCAATGATAGGGTCCAGAAGTTTGATTAGCTCTTCCAAGGGCAAGAGGTCACTGGGGGTTGGAGGAAGATGAGGGTACTTGAAGGGCAGGCAATACACTGCCACAGGATCAGTACTAGGGCAAAGAAGGACCCCGACTAGAGCAGCCCTCCATGATTCGAGCCTGTAACTGGAGCTTCGCTATCCCTTCTATATCTGGAAGACAACACATGGAGACCTGGAAGGAGTTCTGGCAAGAAAGCTCTACAGCTAAAGTTTTATTTACTGTATTTCGGGGTTCTGGAGTTTAGACGATGGAGCACTAGTTTCTACGGTTTATGCAAAAAGTAACAGAATTTCTGTCTTGGAGGAGCTGATATTCTCCTTGGCAAATCTACCTTGTACACTTGCATATATAACAGCCAAATGCGATTTTGCACAGGCAGCCATTCATAAATGTTAAATAAATGTCACAATCGATGCTGTCGAGGGGGAGGACTATCGATTCACATTGGGTGGTCAGAGAAGGCTTCGTAACAAAAATGAGGCTTTAATAAAACTTTGAACCACAAGTAGGATTTATGTAAACATGGGCAGGTGAAAAAAATCATTAGAACTATGAAAAACAATGTGAGAAAAAAAAAATGTGACGGTAGGAACCCAAAGCGCAAAGTACCATTCAAGTAGCTACTCAGGAGCCATCGAGTAAAAAAGAAAAAAGGCTATGTGGACGTTGCCAGTATTTATGAGAAAATATGCTTACGTGCCACCATCAGCTTGCTAAAATTTCATCTTCAGGCCAAGTAGAAGCACAAAGAAAAATGTCCTCTTCTTGATAGAAGATAGGAAAGATGCTGATTTATAGAAGGAAGAGAAAGAAAGAGAGTCAAGCAACCCTGCAATAAATACACCTGGATACGTTGGCTGAGAAAGTCCTTGTTCCTTTCTGGTGGGTGGGATCTGTAGCCTCAATCCCTTAGAATATCCTGAAGAAGAGAGTAACTGCACATTCCCTGTGGGACCTAAATAACAATGAAGTTCCAAAAACAGTAAGTGTTGCTACCTGGATGCCTAGCAGCAGGATTGCAAAATAAAATCGTGTGCGCTGCCTTAACCCTGTTATGTCCAATTTCAAGCTGTTCACATATGCAGGGCTGGATGATAGGGATTTGCATATTCAGTGAAATCGCTCTGAAACAGGTCTAATAGTTGGCTATTCAACTATGTAGCGGCAATCTTCCCTCCAACTATAATCTTAAAATGGAAAACAAGACAATAGAAGTAGATTTATGGGAAAGAAAGAGCAGAGTTAATGCCGATATAAGCTTTGTTCTCCAAACACTCCGAAACTCTAGCGTTCAAACTCCACTGCATCCTCCATGATTTCACTAGCAAGATTCATTTTTTTTCTTTCCATTCATAGGATTTAAATCTGTGAAATCTGGAGTTAAAATTGTGTTCTATCTTAAAAGGAAAGAATCTGTGTTTGTCTTTTTAAACATCCCAGAACTTATCCTTGAGAGCTACAATTTCCAAATTAGGATTGCTCTCAAGAGCATTTACTATATCTATGTGCATTAAACATTTCTTACTATTTTGATTTTCTCCCTCGCTCCACTCCCTGTGACTTGCCCAGCCTCAGAGAAAAGAGGTCTGTACCTATTACTAAAACATTCCATTAGAAAAGGTACTTCCAAGTCCACATGTAAACACCAGCATTTAACATCACATATTAACTTTTCTGATAATCACTTTCTTTTAAATATACATGTGTAAAAAAAGAGACACACACAAACACTTTTGCATATAAACTTTCTTCTTCTAAAAATTACGGCTAACATTTACAGAGATATTCTGCTAAATGTATGACAAGTCTAATTTCATTTAGCACTCATAAGAACCTTGTGGGCAAGACATCAGTATTCTGTGTTTTACAGATAAATTGAGATACAGAGTGGTTAAGAAAAATAACCCCTGGCTCCAGGGGACTGCCTGCTTCCCCTCAGAGCCATCTCTAAAGGAAGGGTGCTTCGTGGAAATGCAATGACTTTTAATTAAATTGAAATTCTGGGATGGGTAAAGACTCCTTTATTCAGAAGACTTCATTTTTTGATGGAAACAAGAAAGGGATTTGTTTTGTTTTGTTTTAAGAGATTTTATTTATTTATTCATGAGAGACACACAAAGAGAAGCAGAGACACAGGCAGAGGGAGAAGCAGGGTCCCTGTGGGATTCCTAATGTGGGACTCGATCCCAGGACCCCAGGATCATGATCTGGGCCAAAAGCAGGCACTCAATCACTGAGCCACCCAGGCATCCCAGGAAAGAGTTGTTTTTTTCTTTTTCTTTTTTTTTTTTAGATAATTATAACCATATCCTTTCCCCAATTCATTTCTTTAAAAAAAATATTTATCCTATCTATACTTATTAATGCCTAATGTATGCAGATTATTTGGTGTAGGGAATCATGGATCCTATGATTGAAGAAATAGAACAGCCAGGACACCTAAGAGGTCACATGAGTAAGTTCTGAGAAGGACAGGACCTCCCTGAAATTACTTGCAAAAGTTTGAGCATATGTGGATACACGTGCTTTTCTGACTCTGGGGTTCAGTGCTTTCATCACCTTTCCCAAGGCTCAGTGACCACCCAAATTGTCAATTGCCACTGTCCTGGAGGAAATGGACCACAAAAGTCTGCTTTTCAGCTGGCTGTCTTAGGATCCCCAGCTTGGGTGAGTCCTTTGTCCACATAGACCCCAAAGAATTTATTAAAATCCAGAGTTCCCATGCCTGTGGATGGTTCAAATTCCATCGTATCAAAGTGTAAGTTCTCCCAGTGTCCGTGTTGTATAAACGAGGATATCAGAATTTGAGTCCGGCCATCTCAGGAACTCTTTCCATCACATACCATGCAGACCCAGCAAACTCCACATCTACATGTCTAGAAATGGAGTGACAGGAAAATCACTGACATCAGCAGAGACAACTTGCTTGTTTTGTTTTATTTTTATCTCAGAGATCCTTTCAGGTTCAAATAATTCCTTGCTGAAGATCAATGTTAAAGAAAAGTTGAAAGCATTAGCCTGTAATATGCACTTTTTAAAAAATGAGATTTATTTTCAATCCTCAGGCATAAAGATAATAGGTACAATGTGTTTGAGATTTTGCTGTATTATGTTGAAATTATTCTTTCATTCACCACTATTCTTATATTTATTTAGTATGTTGGTCACCATGTGGGTAAATAGTTTTTCAAAGATGAATTGCTTGGGGATCGGTGCCCAATCTCAGCTTGCTTCCTTCGGGGATGGATGAGGAGCGATTGGTTGATGCTGCTTAGGATCCATTTCCAGGTTTATATCCGCTAAGCTCTCTGACTCTCTCCTTCCTTCTGCATCTTTTATGTCCAAGTAAACAACAACAACAAAAAAAGTGTCAGGAGCAGTAGTATGAAGCTTAGCGTAGAAATATGCAAATCTCTTTTGAAGTACATCTATTACTCTCGCTGTTAGGGTGTCTCACTAGACGGATTAAATCCGCAGCTTGGAAGCATTCTTTGGGGTACTTGAAATAAATGGAACATTACATATGAAAATGGTCATGGACGCATTTTTAGTAGGTTGCCAATTCTATCAGGAGACATTTTAATAAATGAGGGCTTTTGAAGAGGTTTGACAAAATGCAATATTGCTTCTCCTTGAAAAGAAAAGTATTCCCATCCATCTCTTCCCCTAATTTATAATGAGGTAAAAAGCAAAACCACATATAAAACATCTACTGTTTAAAAGTCTTTGGTAGCTCTCTTTAGTCCGCAGGACTCTGAAAGCAGCATATAAGGCTCTAGTTTCCACACGTTAGAAGGCCCAATAATGGCTTTTTTCTGGTCATATCCTTACCCAAGGGAACAGGAGGCTACGTGGTCAAGGGCAGGAAACAGTAACGGCACCCACTAGATCACTCTCAGGATCTCTAGTTTCATCTAATTTGTTGACCAAATGACCCTGAACTTTCTCCCAGGGCCCACAATGGCTTGTTCCAAGTCCCCTTCTCCTAAGAGTGAACTGTGTCACCACCAGCTGGTGTATCTCTAGTCCCATTGAACGTTTAGGAGATTGCTATTGTGGGGATGTGGCAAAGCTGTGGGCCAGAGAGTCCCCAGGTATGAACAACAGGCCCCTTTTGGTGCAAGGTGGAATCAGGTGTCAGGGGAAAAAAAAAAAAAAAGAGTAAACTATGGACCAGCTCTTTTGCTGTTGGGCCATTCTGTTGCAACCATTAGGGTCAACATTTCTAGATAATAGCCTGCTCTTCCAGGCCAACATGAAGGTTTAAGTGGAATGGGGGAAGATAGAGTTTATTTAAGCTAGCTTAATTTAGAACTTCTAAAACTTCAGACCCACAATACATGGGCCTCCATGTGTGCTCTTTCCCTTGGGTCCCCTCTCAGAGCAGGCTGCTTCCTGACTGCTGACTGTCTCCCCAGGGCCATTTCTTTTCAACACTGTGACTCCTATTAGGTTGCAAACTTGTGATGTCTTCACTGAAGACAAGCTCTTGGACACACAGCCTTCTGCCTCTACACTGTTCTGTGTATCTGCCTTTCGCACGGTATTCACTGGCTTCCCCACGTCTCCAGACTCCATTCCACCTTGTGCGTCAGGCAAATACTTCTTTCAAGAGGCAGCTCTAACAAACCTCCTTGATGAATACCTCCGATTAATCCTTGGCTACTGTCCCAGCCCTCTGTGTTCTCTTTCTGAGGTGTTCCTAGGTGCTCCTCCACTATGCTGTCAGCTGTTCCATAGCCTCGTTTACTAGACCCAACTGCAGTGTTTCGTGGAAGACAGCTACATGTTTTGAGGCATTCTTCTAACAGCAAGATCTATCTAGATTATCTGCTTGTTAAATGAATCCATAAAAGGACCTGGAAAAAGTAAGCTTCACTAATAGCAGGTTCGTACTGGGGATGGGAGTATCGGGGGCTACATGGAGAAATTAGTGATAACCCATCTTCCTAAATTACAGGTGATAGGTAATTCAATAAGGTGGAACACAAGTAAAATAACTACTGCAGATCTTACTGGATTTTGAAAACTAATTATAATTATTCTCTTGTTTTTATTTTCCTAGTCGTGTGAGCACTTAGACTGTAGGTACCAAACATAATTCATACTCATCAGTAAATCTGATGATACAAACTCACATTAGTCATAGCCAGAGTGAAGAAAAGAAATATGATATTGAATCAAGAGGAGATATATTTATATATCAGCATCTAACTACTAAATCTGTTCGATACTGTTACTTCTTTATTTTTCCCATTTTTATCACACAAAATGGAAGTGCTTTTTTTAAAAGATTTATTTATTTGTTTGTTTGTTTGTTTGTTTATTTATTTATTTATTTATTTATTTTAAAGATTTTATTTTTAAGTAAACTCTACACCCAATGTGGGGCTCAAACTTACAACCCTGAGATCAAGAGTCACGTGCTTTACAGACTGAGCCAGCCAGGCGCCCCCAAAATGGAAGTGTTTTTAAAAAAATGTTTATAAAACCATATATCTCAGAAGGCTTCATTAGTGAGTTTCCCTGGTACTTTTAGGAAAATCGTTGTTGAAATATTGGCATACTTGGTGGCTGTATGAAAGAAATGTATCTGTTTTGCTCTTTTTCTTTATATCCTATTTATATTCTGCAAATATAAATAGAAAATAAAGGCTTGAATAGGTGAGATAACTTGCTCAAGCCTCAACAGCAAGAAGGAGGTAGGCCAGGACTTGAATCCTGGCCAGTTGGCTTCAGAACTTGCCCTTTGAACCTTCATCTTCATAGGGCCTCTTTCCCCGTGTGTCTCTGTGTCCTCAACTCCTCTCACACAGATGACAGTCATTGGATTCAATGCCCACATTAAATCCAAGATGATTTCATACCAAAGTCTTTATAATTAATCATATCAGTAAAGACCCTTTTTCCAAACAAGATCACATTCTGAGGTCCCGGCTGTAGAAGAGTGCAGCCTCTATTTCAGCCAAAGACTTTGGAAACAGATAAAAGTACAGAGGCAATAAACATTACATCCCTTGCTTCCCTCAACTACAAAATGGAGATAATAGCAGCTTACCCTTCTAGGATTATTGTGAAGACCAAGTGATTAATCCATTTTTAACACATAAAGTCTGTTGCATAATAAACAATTAATACCTGACATTATTAATTTTTTAAGTGCAAAGGCTAAATTGAGATTTAATTGTTTTTTTTTTTTTTTTTTTTTTAGGGCAGCACAGTGGAGCGAAAGAATTTCCAGAGCTCTGAGAACATGTCCACGTTCTGTCTCTCTTGCCTGTTCTTTTAATAAGTCAAAGACTCCATGAACTTTAAATTTCTTATCTGAGAAACAAGCATCATCAAGTCTGCTGTGTCCTTGCACAGGACATGCTTGCATGCTCCTCCAGAGCAAACCTCCCGGCTCCTCACTTGCCTAGATAAGGACACAGGCCTGGCAGGAGGGAGCCAAGGCCTTGCTCAAGGCCCAGGAAAGTCAACAGCACACCGATGCCTCTTGGATGAAGCCTGCGGATATGATGTCTTCCTGTCAAGAAGGAGAGGAAGTGGCCTCCAGCTTAATCACCAACCCCAGAGACGCTCCAGGCACCCAGCCACCCATAGCCCCAGCACCTCACAAGCCCAGCAAAGCTCCTAGACTCAGGACACCTGCCACTGGGTAAGGGAAAACAGGCTCTGGTCTCAGCTGGGGAGCTGAGGCTGATCTTGCCCCAGGGGAGGGATACAGTTGCCCTCAGGGGCCACCCTCTTCCTCCAGGAGACCAGGCAAACTGGAGATGACACCCCTACTCTCAGAGCTCAGTGTGTGGCCCAGAGGAGGGGCTCAAAATGTTTTTAATAAAGATATAAAACACAAATTAAGGGATGCCTGGGTGGCTCAGTGGTTGAGCTCATGAATGAATGAATGAATGAATGAATCTTTAAAAACAAAAACAAAAAACAAATTAAATACATATCTGTACCTGCAAAGCTTAAAGACCATATGCAAAATGGAAAGTAAATGAGAGCTGTGGGCTTCCATGTGAATCTTTTCTGATTTAAGTGACATTTGAACATTACTATGTTTCTGTCAAATAAAAGTTGAAGACATTTTGCACTAAAAAAAAAAAAAAAAAACCTGCCTTGTCCTCGTTATATCAATTTCAATTGTTTCAATAATTTAGAATTGGTGTAACAGCAAATAAAACTGACAAATTCTTGTCACATTGTTAACGAAACATTTGGTTTTATCCAAAAAAGTAGGTGTTTCCTCTATGTTGATATAATTATATGGATGGATTAGTACTAAAAGCAATCCTGTGCCTTTTGGACAGTAGATTTATCAGTCTACAAAGTGAAGCCAACTTCAAAAAATATACTCTCAAGATATATACTTATATTTTCACAAGGTCCTTGCCAAGTATATAAATCTGTTTTTGAATTATAACTGTTACTTGAAATTGCAAGTAGGTAAGTTTTTTCCAGTATAGTTAATGTATAAAATACTGCTTGGTCTTTTAAGTAGAAATTGAGCACTTAATTACCTTTACTGTAAAATTACTATTGCACATTTTGAATATTTTTCTATATTATTTTCTGCTTTCACAGCCATATTTTAATTCTTTATTACAGAAATAAATTCTATTTTGAAAGTGAATTTAAAAATGCAAAATAATTATAAACTATAATGCGGAATATGATTCTATTGCAGAATTTTTTAGTAATAAATATGTCAAATGCATCTTATTCTGTTTGTTTTTTGAGGCGGGGGGTAGAGGGAGAGAGAGAAAATCTTAAGCAGGATCCCCCCGCAGCTTGTAGCCTGACACAGGGCTCCTATTTCGCAACCCTGAGATCATGACTGGAGCCAAAATCATGAGAGCCACCCAGGTGCCCCCAAATGCATCTTATTCCTAATAGTGATGTATTGGTCCAGCTTCTCAAATTTATGAAACATATTTAGAACTCTTCTTTTGAAATTGTCTTCAAAGTCAATTTACCATCCATGCTAAGAACTATTAAATCACTGGTTTAAGTAACTAAGACATTATTCCTTATATGTCATAAGGAGAAGCAGAAGCTGGTATACATTTGAGTATTTAATATTCACCTATTAATGAAGAATTTATTATATACAAAATGAATCCTTGAAATAACCTATGAAGTTGCTGTCATCATCTCTGTTTAGGGGGGGAATACTACGTGAGGCTAGAGACAAAGTAATCAAAGTCACACACCTAATAAGTGGCAACATGAGAGTTTCACCTCAGTTTTTTCTGACCCTGAAACCATGTTATTAACCACTACTCTAAGCAAATTTCTCTTCTTCTAGACCTGCCTTTCTTGTCTCCAGTCTCTTCATCTGTCATATCAGTAGAAACTCTATGAGTATTAATGTGGGTTGGAGAAAGTCATGGGTTATGGAAGATACTCAGAGACTGGGACACAGCCTAATGTCTGAGCCCCATGGAGGACGTCCTAAACAGATTAAACTCATATATTTAATCTCAACCTATTTCTCAAGAGCTGCCATTCTCAAACCCTAATGTATGGTAAATTTCTTTCAAGTCTTTGTCTTCCTCCTTCTCCTCCTTTTCCTCTTCTCCTTTTCTCACCTCCTCTGCTTTTCCCTCTTCCTCCTTCTTTCTCCCCTGTTACTCTCTCTTTGTCCCTCTCTCTCATATAAATTTTAAAAACTACTTAAAAATAATATTTTATGTGAGAAGACTGATTGAATTTGTCCTATGGTATCCTGTGGCTCTGAGTACACTTGCACACCACCTCGCATCTTTAAGTACGTTTTTAACACAGGGTGAAAAGCACAGTATTTGGGTGGTCTAAAATTTATCTCTGGCCCAATGTGACCCTCAGAAACCTCAGAAATGGATTATTTTGTCTTTTTCATTAAATTGCTTTCACTGAACTACCTGAACTATTCCTTCATAAGAAACCACTGTAGAATGTTCACTGAAGTATTTACAGCACTTTTTGAGGATCTATTACACTGCAATACATGATACCTGGTTATAAAAAACCTTAAGGGATATTTCCCTTAGCCCTTAACATCAGGAAAACTTGTCCTTTTCTTATACGATAGTTGCTGATAAAATTCATTCTTTTCTCACATAAAAAGCCACACAACTTCTGGCATGTGTTTGATACGTAGGCCTTAACTTCAAGTTTTACTATTACTATGAAATATCTCTTACTTGCTCTACATTGGTTATGTTATAAAATATATGTCTCTAATAAACCACTTTTATAAAGATTTTACTTATTTATTAGAGACACAGAAAGAGAGAGGTAGAGACATAGGCAGAGGAAGAAGCAGGCTCCCCAAGGGGAGCCCGATGCAGAACTTGATCCCAGGACCCCAGGATCAGGACCTGAGCCAAAGGCAGATGCTCAACCACTAAGCCACCCTGGTATCCCTCCAATAAATCATTTTAAATAAGTTTTGAAATGAGGCAGGATATTTATAAAAATTATATAAAGAAATGCTTAGCGTGACTTGACCTGTTCTATGTACTAGTTATTCATTTTTTTCATGTACAAATTCGTAATTCTAAAGAATTATGAATTCCCTGAAGCCAAAAATCTGTGCCCATTTCCCTATGGCATTTGACCCAATGTCTTCTATGGTGTTGTTTTGTTTGTTTTTGCTTTTTAAGATTTATTTATTTATTTATTTATTTATTTATTTATTTATTTATGTATTTATTTCAGAGAAAAAGAAAAATGCGTAGAGGAGGGGGAGAGGGAGAGTCTTTAAGCAGACTCCACACTGAGTGCAGAGCCTGATGCAGAGCCCAGTCTCACAACCCTGAGATCATGACCACTGAAACCAAGAGTCAGGTGCTTAACCACTTAGCTCCCTAGGTTGTATATGGTAGTTGCTCAACAGACATTTTCAAAATGGATGTGTTTGGTTACAAATGAGAAATCCAAGTAACAGTAGCCATACTCCCGTTGGGAAGCCTGAAAGGGAGATATAACACCAATGGATGTGCCAACTTATTCATATTGGTCACTATATTCTTCAGATGTCAGTAGAGTTTTGGAAGGGGAACATATGAATGAAGATATCCTGGCAATGTGAAACTAGTAAAAAGTATCTCTCCAAATGTCATGTCTATTTTTATAATCAGGTTGCATCTGCCCGTACTGTCTGACACTAAAACAGATTCAATTTATTTTGCTTCTTTATCTGTTTTGCTTTTGTTAGTACAGGTAGTTATGAAGGCCTGCTCTACTTTACTTCAGAAGGTCACTGCATCAAAAACCACTGTATTATCATAGAAATTAGAACCAATTTTAATTGGTTTGGCTGGCTTGCCCATCCAGTTCACAAAAGTGACCTGTGATGGATGCCAGCAGTTTCTAGACCATCCTATTCCTATGACCAACAATCACCAGGAACTGTGCTTTAGTTCTGGGTGCTGTGGTCTCAACCCCGATCCTCGTCATTTGTTAAATTGAGTTACAGTAAATCTCTTTGAGATTTAAACAGATTTTACTGTTACTTGTTATAACCCTGAAACCATTTTTTTAAAAAAAATAAAGATAAAAAGCTATAATTATAATCTATAATAGGTATGTATTGTTTTCACAGGAAATCAATTTTCTGTTTTTACTTGGAGTCCGAAAAACTGATGTGTAGCTGCTGAAAACACCCATCTATCTGAAAACAACAGGAGCTTATATTATCACTACTTATAAGAAATGTTCTCAGGGGTCTTAACACATTTCAGCACACATTTTAATTATTCATAGAAGAGTAGAGGTGATTATTCTTATGCTACAAAATCTTTTTTAATTGTTGATTTTCTTTCAACCTCCACAGAAGTTTTCTTTATCAACATCAAGTAATATTCACCTCTTCTCTAATTAGTTCTTTTTTAAAAGGCAAGTCATGTTAAATACAAATTATCAACCTGATACATGCCCAGATCTTATTTTCTAAAAGTTGAAAAGTAAATCTTATGTGATAAATGACAAAATCATCAAGTTTATGTTTTTTTTTTTAAATCCTCCCTCATGGTTATACATGTAAACATGTAAAAGAATGAAAGTATTATGGAACAACTACAGCAAAGCCGTGTTTCCCTGGAAAATATCATCTAGCAGAATGAAAGCATTCTTCCTCAGGTCTGAGCTGGCAGACTGGCCACTCCTTCAAGGACTGGTTCTCAACTCTTGTCTCAAGGAGGATGGGGAGTTCTTGCTACCACACAAAAGCTTAAGTCTCAACTCCTCTATTGCCATTGGGTTAAAAACTTGAGTTAAGTCACAACATAACCCACCCAGCCACATACTGGGCCTGATAAGAAATGGAGTATATTCTAAAGCAGTCTGAGGACCTGGTCAGCAGGTACCAGTCAAGTAGGGAGAGCACACATTCAGGTACTGGACTTGATTCTGAGTGTGTGAGATCAAGGGGATGTTACAAGTGGAACATTAGATTGGCTCAGGGAAGTCTATCTATCTGGAAGCACTTCCTGGTACAAAGCATGCATCATCCTGGCAAGGACCAGGGAGCAAGAGATTGCAAGCACGCTGCTAAGAAGGCTCCTGGAAGGAAGGAGAAGCTGCCGATCCACACCAAGTGAGAGAAATGTTGGATTTATGACAGATGGCAGAAGGGCTTAAAGCATCAGACAAGTGGGTATGCTAGGATGGATCTGCGATCCAGATCTTTTTCCACCACTAGTTCCAAGGTCGTTCAGATGATTCCCATTGTGATCTGGGAAGACATGTGCAGACTTCCATCACTCCACACCACTGCTCGTCACACCATGTTGTGATTGTTGGTTTATTTTATGAAATAAAGCTGTTGATTTATCCACTATATGGAAGGATCCTTGAGGCTTAAGAACTCCACTTTATGCTCATTTATCTCCAACACACGATAAGGAGTACAATGAGAATAAGAACAAGACGGGCATATTCATAGAGCATTTACTATCTGCCAACTGCTATGGGCCAGAAGTGCTCCTCCCTCCAAGTGTTTATGCTGAATTCCTAACTCCCAATGTGATAGTATTAGAGGTCTTTGATGGGTAGTTAGGTCACAAGCGTAGAGCTCTTGTAAATGGGATTGTTTTTTTATAAGAAGAGACAAGAGAGAGCTTGCTTTCTCTCTCTCAGCCCTCTGTCATCTGAGGATACAAGAAATTAAATGCCATCTGCAAACCAGGAAACAGGCTCTCTCGCCAGATGTTGGATCTGCCAATATCCTGATCTTGGACTTTCCAACCTTTAGAAGTGTAAGAAATAAATAAATGTTTGTCATTTAATGCATATTTCTGTCTGCCTGTCTGTCTGTTGGATCTGCCAATATCCTGATCTTGGACTTTCCAACCTTCAGAACTAGAAGAAATAAATAAATGTTTGTCATTTAATGTATATTCCTGTGTAATGTATATTTGTTACAACAGCCCAAACTAAGACACCAATCACTGAACTAAATGCTGGAAGCCTATCCTTTGGTCTTCATTTTTATTTTTTTTCCTTTGGTCTTTAAAATCTGGATACGTAGGTACTGTGTTATCTCCAGTTCATGGGGAAAGAAGTTTGGACCATGGTTACATTGCTACTTAATTGCAGAACAGACACTTGAACCCAGGTAACCTGACGTCAAAAAGGTGTGCTGCCTTCCCAGTTAACAGGTATCAGTTACTGTCAAGTGAATGGAATGGCTGGCATAGAGCATGACATGTTAAACATGGAGATCATGTCCTTGGGATCAATACGTGAATCTCTTTATTAGAAGACAACCACCTCCTAGTTGTTAACAGAACTATGATTTTTAGAAAATAAATACATTGCAGTTTAAATTTAAACAATTTAAAAAATTAAGATACAGCAGTTATAAGATTCTACTCATGGTAGTGAGATTTCTGGAATTAAAAACTTTAATTTTAGGGGTACCTGGATGGCTCAGTGGGTCAAGCATCTGCCTTCAGCTCAATCATGATCCCAGACTCCTGGGATAGAGCCCAATATCGGGCTCCCTGCTCAGTACAGAGCCTGTTTCTCCCTCTCCCTCTGCTGCTCCCCTTGCTTGTGCTCTCTCTCTCTCTGTCAAATAAATAAATAAAAATCTTAAAAGAAAACCAAACAAACCTTAAGATTAACTTAAATATGTAACACATTGTTCACATTTGTCAGTGTTGTTTTTATCTGGCATCATGTGTACCCCTAACACCGAAGGCAACATTTTATGTCTTTCTGATCTCGAGACTGTAACTAATACTTAATTTTTGCATTACAGATACTCTCTTGTTCTACATCAATTAATAAAAGAGAACATGGGCATCTTCTTATCCTAAAGATAGTACTACCCAGGCCCCTATAGGTAGTAGAGACTGAAGGAATACAGTTGAAATACTGACCTTACAAGTTAATTTATGTGCTCAATTTTCACATTTCTGAGCTTGTCCAAAAATAATTGCTCCTTAAAAAAATTTAAGGATCACAATTTTCTTTTAACAATGAAAAAAGCTTTCTGATTCAGAGCGAACAAAAGGGCTAAAAATATTCAGAGATCTTTCACAAAAATGGTAAAACACATTCTAGTGTCATGCTAGACTTGACAAAGAATAATGGTCAGTTCTTTCCAAAGGAGGTCAAGAAAGTGATCTGTGGCTTTGACCAAAGGCAGCATGAGGAAATTTCTTTTAGTTCTTTGGTGGCAGAAAGACTCTACTAATTCATTTACAAATACACTGCTTTCATTTGTAAAAGGTAAACTAAAGCTTTCAAGGCTTCTAATTAGATTTTGAACTTCAAACAGGCCATATAAAGAAAATAACTGAAACTCACCCTAATCTTTCAGAAAAAAATTAAAAGAGAAATTAAAAATATACCTCTGGCCATGAAAATTAAATTTCTTTAATCCTAATTTGCCTTCCTTAACATTAGGACCCACGGTATTTGAAATAAATATCATATGTAAATGAAATGTTTTATCCATGAATATTAATGTATATCAATGAAAATACAGGGTAGAATGTATTTTTCAGAGTCATAGATTCTTAAATTTAAATGAGATAATAAAAATGATCTACTCCAACTATCATTTCAGAAGTAAAGTAATGAAACCTGAAATTACTAAAACTCTCGGTTTTCTTTGACTGCCTTGGGTTTACCCCATCCCCTGGACATTTAGTGTAACACTGACATTATGATTTATAAGAAATATAATTCGGTCTTCATTCCCATTTCTGGCACAAAAAGCCTAAAAGTCCTTGGACTTTTCTAAGTGATGAGAACAATCAAGATGTCTTGTTATGTTAATGAAGTGAATTTTGGACCATACCTAAGGATCGGGGCTGGTTACCAGGAAAACCAACCAAATGATTAGAAGTTTGGAACTTTCAATCCCGCCCCCAGACCTCCAGGAATGCCAGAGGCTGGTAGTTAAATAAATCACCAATGGCCAATGATTTAATCAACCAAACCTCTGTCATGAAGCCTCCATAAAAACCCCAAAGGATTAGGTACAGAGAGCACCTGGGTTGGTGAACATATGGAGATTTAGGGAGGGTGGCAGGCATGGAAACTCCATGCCCGTTCTCTATGCCCTGCCCTACATACCTCTTCCATTGGGGTGTTCCTGAATTATGTCATTTGATATATAATAAACTAATGATCTAAGAAGTAAAATGTTTCTCTGTCTGTGAACTGCTCTAGTAAATTAACTGAACCCAAGGAGAGGGTTTGGGGAACCTCTAACCTACCACAAGTTGGTCAAAAGTCTGAGGATTGTTTGGTGATTTGTGGGAAGCCCTCTCACCTTGTACGGAACCACCAGAACTGCGTTAAGGAACTTAAAAGACCTTCCATTTCCTCACTTTTACTCAGGGCCTCTAGAAGTTTATATGGACATGTACCCCCTGAATGGCTTCTGGAGCACATCCTTCCTTAAAGAAAATAGCTACTTCCTTTCCGGCTTACCCAGGCCTGCCCGGGGCATGTGTCTCAGTGCCCAGAGCACGGGCAGGATTTCAACCCCTACTCGGCAATGCATGCAGTGTGCATGGTGCATAATCACTGGGGATGACTGTACTTTTATTGTTGACTATTTTACAGGTGTCTTCCTTTAATTTGTTCAGTAGGGGAGGGAGAACCCTTCCTCTACCCTCAAGGTCTTCTAGGTGGACTAAGAATTAAATTTACATGAGACGACTTAACAAGGAGGAAAAAACAAAATTTTATTATGTGTGCATGGAAGGCCAGTAATGAAATTAAGACCTCAAAAAAGGACCACAGACAGTTTTATACATTTTAGACAGAGAGATGATAAATTTGTGAGGAATTTACAGGAGAAGGAAGATGGGTGTTGGGGAACTTTGGTTAATAGGGAATTCTAAGTGGAATTAGGGCTGAGATAATAGGTGAGGAAAAAGCAACAAACTTTATTTCTTATAGCTTTCTCCACTTTAAAGTCCCCATCTCTGGGGGTCCCTGGGTGGCTCAGCAGTTTGGTGCCTGCCTTCAGCCCAGGGCGTGATCCTGGAGTCCTAGGATCGAGTCCCACATTGGGCTCCCTGCATGGAGCCTGCTTCTCCCTCTGCCTGTGTCTCTGCCTCTCTCCCTCTGTGTCTCTCATGAATAAATGAATAAAATCTTTAAAAAAATAAATAAATAAAGTCCCCATCTCCGGGGATAAGGATGCCTTTTTGCTTCTTACAGAGAAGAAGGCTATTTTTCATATGGGAGATTTGTTTCCTGCTTGTAGGGCCTTAGAGGAGGGGCTGAGTGTCCTTATATGGGTTCATTCATTCTTTGTTTCTTCCTTCCTTTCTTTCTTTTTCTTTTACTTTCTAAAGTGACCTTTACCCCCCAAATGGGCTCAAACTTACAACTCTGAGATCAAGAATCATGTGTTCCACCGATTGAGCCAGCCACGCACCCCTGGGTTGTTCCCTGACATTTATTTAAAATAGCCAACATGTCAAAGTGGCACATTTTGTGGGCCTTCCCCTGGCCCCCTACAGTTTTTACAAGAGTTGGTATAGCTGACCCACTAGTCTCCTGGAGTTTCTAATAGTGGCAAAGTTACTGTCACAGGAATCTCTGCTCCCCTTTTCTCAATTCCCAGGCACCTACTGGTCCTGCAACTAAATGTGCACCAATTATTGATTTTACAGGGGGTATCCTCTGCCAAAAGAATAAAATTCAATTACATAGCAAACAAATTCACTCCCCTATAATTAAACTGAGTTAACAATCGATCACATTATTTTGACCAAATCCATACTATCCTTTTTTTCATTCATCTCAATTCGATTAAATTGTAATTGTCAAATCAACGTCACAGACAGATTTTTAATTTTGAGAGAGAGAGAGAGAGCAGGAGCAGGGAGGAGGTGCAGAGGGAGAAACAGACTCACCACTGAGCAGGGAACCTGACTGGAGGCTCGATCCCTGGATCCCAGGATCTTGACCCCAGCCAAAAGCAGACACCTAACTGCCTGAGCCACCCACGTGTCCCATTAGTACAGCTACATTATTAGTACATAGTATATATATATTAGTACAACTATAACTTTTTTTTTTTTTTTTATGATAGTCACACAGAGAGAGAGAGAGAGAGGCAGAGACACAGGCAGAGGGAGAAGCAGGCTCCATGCACTGGGAGCCCGACGTAGGATTTGATCCCGGGTCTCCAGGATCGTGCCCTGGGCCAAAGGCAGGCGCCAAACCGCTGCGCCACCCAGGGATCCCAACTATAACTTTAAAATCATCTTACAGTTCCATGTCACGCAGATGCTTTGTTAACTAAAAAATTAAGCCTGTTTGTCCTTTCTTCAGGTAATACAGCTACTTATATCTCTTTGCACCCCTTGCATTTAGCTGTGGCCATGACTATATTCTGGGAAATGGAATGTGAAGGAAGTGAAATAAGCCATTTCCAGACATGGCCTATAAAGACCTCCTGTTCATCATTCCTTGATGCTTTTTCCTTTGCACTGATGTGACTCAGGCAGGAATCGGGGAACTTGAAGGCCATTTAAAGAAAATAGAGAGACAAGACAGAAGAATCCTGAGTTTCAGAATCACATACTTGTAGGAGGAAAGCCACCAGTCTATCAGGAGCAAGGAATCAACTTTAACCATGCTTGAGAAACTGTATATTTTAAGGTATGTTTGTTACTGATGCTAACATTGACTTGACTGACACTTGACCTTCACTTACACTGAGAATATAAATATCTTTCCAGAAAGTGAGCAGAAACTTCTTAAAGTTTGTTCTGAAAACAAAATCATGCATATCTCAAGAAGGTTTTATTGAAAGCACCTCTTTGCCTTTTATAATCACTCATAAATTATCTAATTTAACCAAAAATCTTGAGAAGGAGGGAGCAAACAAGCCCTAAAACATTGAAAAACTATGATTTATTAGAAAAAAAGTTGTTGTATACTGAATGGAAGCTTGGACCCATTTTGTTAGGCTCTAGGGTAGGTATAAGTGCTGGAAACTATCATATTTCATTCTTTTTTTAAAAAAAATATTTTATTTATTTATTTATTCATGGAAGATACAGAAGGAGAGACAGGGACATGGGCAGAGGGAGAAGCCGGCTCCCTGTGGGGAACCCAAGGTGGGACTCAATCCTGGGTCTCCAGGATCACATCCTGGGCTGAAGGTGGTACTAAACCACTGAGCCACCCGGGCTGCTCTTATAGTTCATTCCTAAATATATATTTTGAGGTAACGTTTTTACACCAAATGTGTAAATGAGAATAGTGATATTTAGCATATTTTCTATGCTAATTAAAAATGTGATGGCATTTTTGTTTCTAAATTTTATTCTACTTGGAAATACTATGCAACACAAGTCTGAAATTAGATATTTTAAATTTTGAGATAACTAAAATACTTAAACTCAGAAGTATATATTTATCTTTTAATGAAAAGACTTTAACTGAAATATTAACCTTTTCACAAGGTATCTGATTAAGATTCAAGTCAACACATGGTTACAGGAAACAGATCTACTTCTCAAATTTATCTTTATCACCTTTAGAGAATTTCATATTTCTAAATTTTGTATAGTCAACATTTGATGACTCCAAAAGAAGTTGGAGTTTAGTAGAAAATCAATGCATGTTTTCCAGTTGGGTACAGCAGTTTGCAGGAAGACCATTATATTATAAATAATTAAAACCACTTCACATTTAAAGGCAAGCATCTATATATATATATATATATATATATATATATATATATATATATACATATTGCACATATATATGCAATAAATATTTTAAAACAACCTTACTAATAATTTACACAGTTGAATTATTTAAACATGTCAGCAGTTACTGTCCTTCTGAGTAATTCAATTTCAAAATTAGGCTTTTTCTCAAAAAAAAAAAATAGCTCTAAATGATTGCACTACATTTTGACTTTAATGAATTATGAATGAATTTTAAAGTGTCGATGATCTGAATACAGTACTTTCAAGAATAAGTATAGCTTTATAGAATCATTTTATGTATGTGCCCACTTATTTTATTATTATTTTTGAAGGTTGTATTTATTTATTCATGAGAGACACACAGAGAGAGAGGCAGAGACACAGGCAGAGGGAGAAGCAGGCTCTATGCAGGGAGCCCGATGCAGGACTCGATCCTGGGATGCCGGGATCACGCCCTGAGCCAAAAGCAGACGCTCAACCACTGAGCCATCCAGGCATCTCTGTGCCCCTTATTTTAGTATAAATGAGAAATAGATACTTTAAGAAGATATTGCCATCTTCCATTAACTAAACTCAAGAATCCTATTTACTATTTCTTGTCATTGAGTAATGTTTTATTGTTTTATCCTTTTATTTTTAAGAAATATTGGAGAAAAAAATTGTCAGCTCTTATATCCATATTCAAAGCAAATTTCTAAAAGGGATACAGAAGATATGTACTTTAATTTACCATTTTAACCATATGTACATCTTTTTGGTGTGTGTGAAGGTAAAATTAATTCATCATGTATTTGTCATTCTTTTACCCAGGTAAAGGATTGCTTTAAAGAAAAATAAACTCCTGCTTTTGACCAATGATATCTTTCCAGCCCTAGCATTAGACATGAAGTTAAATGTTTATTACTTTCACACAGTTAGACCATATGGCAAATATCTATCAACCAAATGAATGGATTAGCTTAAAATGGCAAATATGTGATAAGACTTTCTAATTTCTGAGATTAATGGTCATAAAAAAACAATATAAATTTATCAAAAGGGAGAATATTTGTGCCTTCAAACTTACAAAGCCAAGACAAATGTCTACAGCATAACTGACTGTCAAAGAAAATACAAAATGTACTAAAGAGCAATAGCATTGCAAAAAAGGCTGTAATTTTTAATCTTAGGATGTATATATATCAGGAGCTACATTTACTTCTTTATACTCTATTATTATTTAACAATCCACTACACTACTTTGTGCCAAGCACTGGAATAACACTTCTCAGGCATGATCTTACATATTTTTTCAGCTCCTTACAGTAAAATTTATTAAAATTACCATTTTCATAAATAAGAAACCAATTTATTTTACTTCTTGAACAACCAGCTCTTAAGTATCTGCTTTGTGCTGGGCCCTCTTCTAAGGATTTCATAAATATTAAATCATTTAATTCTCAAATCCTTTGAGTTAGAGGTTATTATTATTCCCCCTTGCAGATGAGGAAACTGAGAGAGCGATTATATGATATTCCCAGAGATCCACAGCTCTTAAGTGGTGAACCTGGCATTCAGACCCAGGCACTCTGGCTCTACCGTGAAGGACACATAACTAGCTATTGATGGGGAAAAGTCATAAACGTAAGACGCACTGCAGTATCACATTGGGAATGAGGAAGTCTGGCTCCTGATCAGAGGCAAGCACTTCGGAGGAGCTCTGAGCCTTGTCCTGATGTGCACTGCTCCATGGGGCCCAAGGTCCATGGGGCTGAGGGATGAACACTCCAAGATACCCGTCTCTGCTCCTCCTCAACCACATGCACGCTTCCAACACAGACAACCTGAAAACTGAAGAGTGTCAAGTGTCAAGTGTCAAGCTTTGTGGGGCTGTGGACTGAGTGTGCATGGGCAGGCTGAGACAGCCACGCAGCCCTCCCGTTACTGGACAGAGAACGGACTTTGGAAAGAAGGTGGTGGACTGCAGTCTGGAGGCCAGAGTCTAGAAGCCAATGGCCAGGTCCTTCTGTTTTTTTTATGCAGAACCTATGATAACTGAATATTTTCAATAAAAACTTGTTCCTGCAGGTCATTACAAAAGCATATTTTTTTTCAAAACAGAAGCAAAGGAAATATTTTATTTAATAATTTGTAATTCCCAATTTTTGTAATTTATGACTTCCAAATATTTAGACATTTGTCATTTGTACCTCCATTGATTCCCCTTACCCAGAACTCTTACAAATATAGGGGGTAGACCTGTTTATCTTATTCCTAAAAATGTACATTCCTAATCCTTATGCTGTACATTTTTTTTTCAAAAATGATGAAAAATGTGTGGCCCAAAATAACAGAGTACATGACTGTAGTATTCCTGAGGTGAAAGAAAGAAAGAAGTATCTCTCTTCAACTGCATTTTGTTTTTTCAGTTGGCAGGTCTTTATAAGTTAAAGCTGCACAAAAGTTGATTATAGAATTGATGAAATGCAGAGGAATCCTTAGGATTAAGAAAGGGACCCGATAATTGGATGTTTTTGTTTTTTTTTTAAATCAGGTAATTATTATATAGTTCACTTTACAAGTAAATCTGCCAATTATTTTACCAGCCAAAGATGAGTTTATTTTGGGAATAAAAGAGAACTGCAATCCTGGACAAAAAAAAAAAAAAAAAGTTGTTGCAGAACCATAGGCAGGTCCAGGGAACAAAAGAGAGGTACAGTTTTTTAAGGAGAAAGGGGGTCAGTTGGGAAGGTTTCTGTTAACTAAGTCGAGTGGAGTAAATTGGGGAGTTCCCAGTGTGGCAGCTTTACATTGGCTGAACTTTTGCTTGGGAGAGGGGGTGGCAGGATAAGAAACTCCAGTTTCTTAGTTGGAACAGTAGAGTAGCATCCACCCCACAGGCAAGGAGTTGGGTCTGACCGCCACGTGGTAGGGCATGAGAGCTCCCTCTACTGAAACCTCCCAACCTCATTTTAGTAAGATTTGCCCCTACTAATTTCCCAGTATCAATTAACTGACAGTAAGTACATCTGCAAGTGATTTCTTTTTTTCTTTTTTTTAATACTAAATTTATTTTTTATTTGTGTTCAATTTGCCAACATACAGAATAACACCCAGTGCTCATCACATCAAGTGGCCCCCTCAGTGCCCACCAGCCAGTCACCCCCCACCCCTGCCCTCCTCCCCTTCCACCACCCCTAGTTCGTTTCCCACCGTTAGGAGTCTTCCATGTTCTGTCTCCCTTTCTGATATTTCTTCTGCTACCACCATATTTTTACTCATTTATCAAGGGTTAATGAACTTTAAAATACGATTAGTACAAAATTTCAAGCACCTAACTGGTTTTAAGGTATTGATGTGAAATTTTGATGGCCAAATTGCCCTTCTTACATATTTTTTGTTGCTACAGTATAAGGAAGGGATCATAAGTTTTCTTAGATATTCCATCATGTTAACACTTCATCTCATTCAGTGTCTCACAGTTAAGAATTCATATATCATTTGATTAGAAAATGCAATTTCCAGAAAAACATAACATCAGGGAAAAAAATCAATATTATTTTAGCTAGGAGGATAACAGGAACATTTACAGAACAGAGGGCAAACATACTAAGAAAAGACAGAAAAAATAAAGAAGAGAAAACAATCTTACAAAGTTAAAGTTCCTCACCAAAGTATAACTCCCAAACCAAAAATAATTAATCTTTTCATTGTTGATATATCTCCATTTTGCAAAATGAGCTTTGAAGGGCCTAGTCACATGTGACTGAAAATGATGCACTATTGTATAGAAAGCCAAACTAGTAGATGAAAGCAGTAATCTTTGGGACAGGAAACACTAATATAGAAAGTGTTTTTTTTTATTAAAAAAACTCTTAATATGCTGTTAAGTTTTCATTTGGTCATTTTTAATAGCTTTTCTAATAAAAGAGCATTTTTCTATGAAGTTAAAAATGGAAATACTGATCACATCTCACTCTCTCAAAACCTTCTCAATTCTACACAGGGAAGGCCAAGAGGAATGTATAAGCTGATAGCAGCTTTTTCTGTCCTCCGTGTCTCCTATCAGCGTGCCAACATTACATGAGTGTTCAACTGACTAGTTAAAGACTTCTTTATACATAGGAAGGATACCTCTCTTCTTAAGTTTCATCCATTTGTAAATCATACTTTTGTGATAAGTCAGAGGTATTTGTTTAAGAATAATGGACAGTGAATACTTGTTTTTGCCATTTAGCACTGAAACTCCAGGGGAGGACTTAATCAACAAAATTGCCTACACAACAACAAAAAGTCTGGTTAGGAAAGGAGGAAATGCAACCTATTATTTGAATGGCTTGCTATGCTCTCCCCATAATATGGATGTGTAGATAAATATTAGATAGTGTTCATTTTCAGGTGGAGGTGTTTTTTTTTTTGTTGTTGTTGTTGTTGTTGTTGTTTTTAAATATGGAGGCAATCCAGAAGAAAACCACAGGTATATATAATAATAAAACTACATTTTGTAACTGAAAGAAACATTCAGGAAAATAGATGCCTGTAAAATTTTAGCATAGATCTCTAAAAAAAAACCCACTATTCTTATTCTAGTATCCTGTAATCTGATTACAAATGTCAGAATTGTTTAAAAAGGAAAAATTCCATTTATTTTGTTCAGTCTAACTCTAAAAGATTTTAGCTAACTTTTTTCCTATTGAAATAAAGAGATTTCATACCTAACTTAGTATTAACACAACAATTCAAACTAGTAGAAGTTGTCAAATCAAAGGTGTGTTTGACAGAATTTGTGTTTCAACCCAAAGCTATCAATAATAACATTACATGTAAGTGGTCTAAATACTCTAAGTCAGAGATTGACAAACTGGATATAAAAAATAAAGACTCAACTCTATGATGTTTATAAGAAACCTATTTTGAATACAAAGATGCAGGGCACTTGGGTGGCTCAGTCAGTTAAGCATCTTTTGGCTCAGGTCATGATCCTGGGGTCCTGGGATGGAGCCCCACATTGGGCTTCCTGCTCAGCTTTCCCCTCTGCCTCTCCCTACCACTCATGTTTGCTGTTTTTCAAACAAATAAATAAATTCTTTTAAAAAATTTAATACATAATAAATAAATAAATACAAAGATGCACACAGGCTAATGAAAATGAATGAGAAAATATATACGATGTAACTATAATTCACAATGAGTAAGCAGCAATATTATAATCACAGACTACTTAATAGTCTAAGGTGAAGAATAGTCTAACGTTATCAATATTTCTGCTCACTGGGGAAAACAGTTTTGTTTTCAACTTCAATGTAATCTAAAAATACAGTTTAAGAGGACCAACAAGAATACTAAGTGGATAAATAAGGATTATAAATAGCTACACATCATTTACGATCTGTTTTGGCCATCATATTGGTTTAGTTCAAAGCCTTTAGGCTTTTAATTCTTTTAGGCCACAAATTTCTATGGTTCTTAAAATTATGCAACTAAAATTATGCTTCAAATTTACCCATCGGAACAATGAGGAGTCCACATATCCATGGATTCCCATCCATAATTGATCAAGTGTTAACAGCATGAGGTGTTAATCCTCAATTTCAAGTTTCTCATGCATGGGTGGTAGTGAGTAGATGTTGCATATCCAGCATCAGAGAACCCCAGAAGTAAGAATTCGTGCTGTATCTTTTTGTCAGAGGCTACCAGGTTATCCCTGCACGAAGCTAGTTGTCATTTCAATGCTTGCAGTAAAAGAAAGAGCAAGAGAATGTGAGATGGGGCTGCAGAGCTGTGCAAATCAAATGCCCAACAGACACCTCAATCTTAACTTGTCTAACACCTATATTGTTTATTTTTACCCACCTCCAAATATATTCATCCTGTAGTTCTTCCCGTCTTCATACATAGCAACCCCATCCTAATAGTTGCTCAAGAAAAAATAGCAATAATTTTAATTGAAGTAGGCATATTGTTAGCTAGGGTGTTGAAGTGGAAAATTGAGGAAATGTGCTATCACTACGTATGAACCAAGTCATATTTATACCAATGTCAAAATAATTTGCTTTGATAAGGTATGAAAGAAAATATATTTTCTAGAAATCCCTCCACATGCTGAGGTGTACATTCACTCTTCAGTATTTAGACATCAATGGAGACTCTCTTTTAAATTATTTGAGTTGGAGAATGGATTAGAAAAAAGAATAATAATGAAAGACCTATAGAAATTCTATATAGTAGACCTCTAGGAATAGTGTCAATGTAAAAATGAGAACAAGTAGCCTCCAAGCAAGGATGTAAATTCAAGATGTAATTTTACAAAATAGTTTTTTTTATCATTTCTTAAAAATAATATGTAGATATACTTAGCATGATGACAATATTAAATGTTAAAACTATATTTACTAATGAAACTTGGAATTTCATGTGTAGCAGATAATGTAATATTATTTGATTTGAAACCTGTTAAAAGGTGTTTTGAATCTCTCTTACTTGTCTACAATCATATTTCATTGCTTTTCCAGTAATTGCTCTACTAAACTACACGATTTCAATTGAGTATGGGTGAATGATAGATTACCTAATGATTTCAGGGCAAAAACTTTACTAATATTTAAGTCCCTTCCTCAATAATGACCTCCTCCTAAGTTATTGGATTTTTAAAATATATGCTTTCCAATGAAGTTTTATTTAATGCCTTATTAAATTAAAAGGCAAATACATATTTATATAGATTGATAATAAATTTTAATTAAATATTCAAATAAAGTCAAAATTTTATTTAATTGGCTTAATTGTCATATTACATAAGTTCATAAAATAAAACTATTCTCAACATTTAATATTCCATGTGCATTTTGCAACTAATAAAGAATTCGTATCTTGTTTCTTGCACATTACATCCAGGCCTGCAAATACACATATTTATGTATTACTTAATATTACAAAATGTTCTTTAGAAAGCCAAGTGCAAGTGTTCCAAATATAACACAGATTTGTGATAACTCTAGAAACATAAACCAGAGTATGGAGAGAAACAAGAAAACAGATACTCAGCAGTTCTTGCAGCTTTTAATTATGCAGGAATTGATTGCGTTCAGGCTACGTGAAAGACAGAATTTGACAAGTTAATTTTTTCTTTTCTCGATGTAAGCACTATTGTCTTTCCAATACTTGCACTCCTTCGAGCGGTGACACCACCTAGCAATCTTCACCCTATTCACACATCGTCTTCCTTCGTTTTGAAGACATGAGCAAGTATTTTCCCAGAGCCTGATAAAAAAGAGATGATAGGGTTATAAAAGTTGTGTGGGTCCCAGGTGAAAGAGGAACCTCTAAATTCTTTAATAAATTCATTATTAAGTGTGATATATGGAGCTGGAGCAGCACTCTTCCTGCCCAGATCTTGGGGTGTGCCCACAGTGAGGTTTGTCTTGCTGGGCACTGGAGATTTCTGTGGACACCAGAGATTTCTTTGGTTGTACAGAACTACCTATCAAGAATTTCTGATCCCTACCTACTCAAATACAGTAACACTCACCAATCACTGGGAGAAACCTATAACTTCTTACACATTTCTTAAATATCTCCTGGGGGCCAGATATAGCTTCTGTTGTTATTCATTGCCCTAGAGTCAGACACGTGAGAGGAGAATTGGCACAATTTAAACATAGGTAGGCATGACTTCCGTGTGAACCTCCGTGTATGGGCTTGTATGTGAACCTTCCTCCGTGTGAAGCCCGTGTATGGGCTTGTTAGATTTAGCAGCATTTGGTTCATAGCTCTATAAAGGTGAGAGAACTTCGAAAAATAACCTAAGCAGAATATTTGGACAACAAAGGAATTCTGCTGCATACCTCACACGCTTGATTCTTCCTTTCTTTTTTTTTTTTTTTCTACATAACAATTTCTCCAGAGAATTACAACTATTAAGTGGCCCATTTGCCTTTCTCTGTATTCTTACAGCAGTTTATCTATATTAGCCAATAGATAGGACTACTATAAAAATATGGATGTCCAGGGTACTAGGGTGGCTCAGTTGGCTAAGCATCTGCTTTCCACTCAGGTCATGATCTCAGGGTCCTGGGATCCAGCCTGGAGTCCAGCTCCCAGCTCAGTGGGGAGTCTGCTTCTCCGCTCCCTCCCTCCACCAGTCTCCCCCTCCCCCAGGCTTGTGCTTTCTCTCTCTCTCTCTCTTTCTCCCTCTCTCTCAAATAAATAAAATCCTTAAAAAAAATACGTAGGTCCTGGATAGCAAGAATGTGGCAAATACACTCTGTTCCCATTCCTATGATACAGGAGACTGATGTCAGCATCCAACTACTCTCCTGCTGAAAAAAGATGTGTTTTCTCTGTCCTCACACACATTCCAGACACCTGCCACTAGGTGAGCTGACTTGATACAGAAGATGAAATCTGTTTGCCTTCCTTAGTATGTATATGTATATAAAGTAGTATATGTATATAAAGGTTAAGAAACTACTGATAAGACCCCAATTTAATTACATGTTGTGGTTAGGTTCATTTTTATAATTTTCAAAGTCTCCACAAAATGTAAAATATAATTTTAGACACTCTTGAATCACTACAATATAGATAATCACTACAATATAGATATAGAATACAATATAGATACTATAGATAATAGTAACAACAAAGACTTTATGGCCTCGCAGAAGAAGACGTCAATTTACTTAGTCAGCCTTCTATAAAAATGTTGTTTTAAAAGACTATTTACAGCAAAATTGTTAAGATACGAAAATAATATTCAGAATAGCATTATGCATTAGAAACACACCTTGCTGAAAGCATATTTTTCTACCTAAGTTTATGAGTCTCTGACATATAGAACAAGTAGAAACAAGAATTTGAAAGACTTCTTCAAAATGTAAAACTTGATTTCTTGAAATTCTTAACCACGAAATTAAATAATGCTTGATTACTGAAAATAAAAATTAAAAGATTAATATTCTGATTCAGGGAAAAACATTTTGGTGGCCTTCCCATATCCTGACATTGGGCCAGACTCTCACATCACATTTGCAAAGCAATGCTATTTTTTATATACTGCCAACACCTCCAGAATCATACAAGTTATAATTTATAACTTTTCTAGGAAAAATTGCAAAAATACACAGTACAAGTGACATAGGAATTTATAACTGTTGGTTCTGTTATTCTACAACTAAGAATTCAACATAATGAAATAATTGAACACAAAATGCACACACACACATACATAGATATATGCACAGGATCATATAGTAATATAATCTTTAGTAGAAAAACATATATATATAGTAGATACCAGATGGATAGAAAATAACCCAAATGTTTTAAAAGAAGGAATGCCTAGTAAATTATGAATAGCAACACAGAACAAGATTGGAATTCATAATCGTGGAGTCTCTCAAAAGAAGGAGAAATGTTAAATTCTGCATTCTATCAAATTCATTTGCATGTGGAGAATTAACAAAAATTCACATGTGATAATATAATTTTATTTGGACGGAAAAAGTAATTTGATTTCTGTCTCTATACATCTCTAATTTGTTATACGTATTCTTAATGAAAAAAGAAACTGCATCACTAAACAAATATTAAAGATTGACGTGCCAGTTGAAAGCAAATATATAGAAAGAGAGAGTATATACACTCCAGTCAAGAACGAATACTTGATGTTGTTTCTAGCTTGGTTTAACGATCATCTTGATAACAGTTTATATCTCAATACATCTTCAGAGTGTCGTAATTGGAGACGAGCATGCAAAACAGTTTTGTTAATGTAATAAAGAGACTAGAATGATATGATTTATACAAATTTGATTTTAAAAATGGTTTGTTTACAATGGCATGCAGCCAATAGCACAACACCAAAACAAAGTACATCATGAAATATTAGCTAGCTGAAGATATGAAAAGCTATCTTAGCTACCCTTATCCACTCTCTCCCTGCATTCTATAAACTGAGAGAAATATTAAACAATATCCCTCCGCAGAACTTTGTGAAGCAGCTCTTATCTATGCAGAAGTGGAATGTGATGTTCAGAAATCACTCAAGCTCTGCAAAATAAAGAGATTAAAATACAGAGAAGGGGAAAATGCAATTAAATATTTGTACAACTGAATGAAGAAGACATCTGAGAACTCAATAAAAGCTCAAAATCCTCTTTAAATATCTAGTTATACTCAATTATTTTCTCCCCCTTGTCATGTCTGCAGTTGCCAAAGAAACAGCTCATCAACATGGTTCTAGTGACTATGTCTTAATCATGTGTAATCCTTATGGTTGCACCAAACCAAGTCATGCAAACCAAGAAATTCTAAAGTTTTGCAAGAAATTAGATAGATAACAGAGGCAGATTTGTAGTCTAGATCGCCTAGCCTAAAGCATCCAATTAGACGAGGGAAACAAAGGAAGATAGTGTTCTCTACATTTTCCATTTATATCAGATTTGACCCCATCACAACAGAGGATGGAAATAATTATTGAGCATTCACTGGAGTCCTGAATTTCCAATTCATTGATCTTCCATTTCACAGGCAAAAAGCTGAGCACAATTATTTAGCTTGTCAAGGTTGCTTTTTCTTTGAGTAGATAGAATTGTCTACCTCTTTCCTAATTATGTTTCTCTCCCTTTTCCTTTTTTTAAAATCTCCCTTTGTCTTAATAAAATGCAAGATAAGAATATATACAATAAGTTTAATTAATAGAATAACACTGCCAATTGAGTCTTCAATTATTATGAGGCATTTATGAACCGAATGCCAATAAATGAATTTCCTGCATACCTGAGATTCAGTGGAAAGGGCCAAAGAGGTAGTAGCATTTCCTTAATACTTTAGTAGCAAACTATAGATACAAATGACAGGAAAAATAGGATGCATATTGCAACATGTTCTTCCTGTGACAAAAGCATATTCTAACTGTGGAATGTGGTCACTTAGCAGATAGAAAGCAAAATAAAAGATATAAAATATTCTTAAAAGCATAAAGGATCTTTCATCTCCCTCTACATTTGGTTATTCTGAGCACATGATAACATCAGAATCCACAATATACCCCAGATGCATACATTTGCTCAATCCTTGGCAGATGCAGCATGGCTGTGCCTTTCCTTCAATGTTAATAATTTATTTTGGGGGAGATATGAGTTTTTCATATCATTATAAGAATGGGGAGACTGACATGATTAATTATGCACATTCACATCTATTCAATTAGAATCATAATACTGGAATAACTCTACATGGCAATTAATTCAACCCTTTTCTCTATAAATAAGAAAACAGAGGACACTTCCGCCACAATTTTTGCCACTATCCAGTCACAAAGTATTAAATATCTGCATTAACTATTCTTTGGGGCTGAGACACTGAAATTTTTTATTATAATGCAAATATTTCTAGGAGGCATAATGTGTGCAAATTAAAGCTAATTTAAACTAATACTTTAACTGAAAGGTAAGCATAATTTAAGCTAATACTTTAGCTTAATCGACTGAGCTATAGTCAACCAGAAAAATCATGAAAGAACATGGAATGTAAGCATTCTAACAGAAAAAGCAAAGGGAACATCAGAGTGTAGAAATATGCAACACTATCAAGAGGATTTGCCATCACTAACAAGGTTATCCTCATGGGTATTGCCCCCTAGAGCAGAAACACTCTAAGCATAAAGGAAGAAACAGCACCCAGAAGGGAAAATGAAGAGCAACTGGTCAATAGGAAAACTTTATATTTTGTGCCTGGGAATAAGGTTAAGACACCTCTAAACTTGTATGTCAAATATTGGTAAAGGCAATGGTTTCCCTATCGTCGGTATGTTTTAAACTTTTGGAAACCCTCCTGTTTTTCCAGGAAGGTTGAATATATATAAAGTATAGGGATTTAAGGACTTAACATGAGGCTGAATCTAAAAACATTTCCAGGGCTGTGTTTGTTTGTTTTTAGTAATTAGTGTCATGAGAGCTGGTAAGGACTTTGAGTCAGAATTCCATTTGTGACTCTGGTCTTCAGAAGATGGGATAGACTCACTTCTCCCTCCGTTTCTTTCTACATGTAACCATAAACCATGTAAATAAATGCAAGAGAACCAAGGAAGAAATCTGAAAGTTGGTAAGGAAAAAAAATGAACTGGATGAGACTGTAGGGTTGGAGAACACAGTTGCAGAGCAGCATCTGCCCCTCCAGACCAAAGAAGACCCACGCCAGTTGTTTCATGACCCCCAGTCTAGCAGCAGAAGTTGAGGTAGGCTCTTCCTAACTAAGCTCATTTCTCCCGTAGAGCAAATGGGAATCACCAACAGCAAAGAGCAGAGTAAAAGTTCTTCTATTTTAGGCTTTCTATTTTAGAGAATCCCTACAACCACCAAGCAATACAGAAGCAGGGAAGGGTGGAATCAGGGACAGGAAATGGTCAAAGCAGAGGAAAATGAAAGACTAGCAGAGCTGCTCTTGAGGATTGACTACAGGCAGTTTGAACAGGAAGGAAATGATATAAGAAAGAATTCTGAAGCATCAGCAGAGAGAATAGAAACAACAGAGCAGAAATAGCAGTACATGTTACACACTGTTTTTTCTTTATGAGTTTTAAAAATCATATTTTGTGGTTGAAACAAAAATTAGTACTTAAGACAATGACTTTTAAAATTGGAGGAAACTAGGGACGCTTGGGTGGCTCACTGGTTGAGTGTCTGCCTTTGGCTCAGGCTGTAATCCTGGGGTCCTGGGATTGAATCCCACATCTGGCTCCCCACAGGCAGCCACTTCTCCCTCTGCCTGTGTCTCTGTCTCTCTCTGTGTGTGTTTCTCATGAGTAAATAAATAAGATCTTTAAAAAGAATTGGAGGAAACTCAAAAGATCTACATGAAAATGAGGTTTCCACATTTTATTTAAGTGAGAAAAGGTTGTCACTATACACTGTTATAACTCTATCATAAATAAAATCTTTAAAAAAAATCTTTGAGGTAATGTAAAGGAAGGCAAGAAAGGAGAAACAAATAAAAACTAAATGAAATAAAGAGAAAACAAAAATAAAATGATAGACTTAAACACTAACACATCAATAACTACTTTAAATGTAAGTGATTTAAATATATTACTCTTAGACAAAAATCGCCAGAGTGAGTAAATCACACACACACACACACACACACATCATTTATATGTTACTCATTAAGAAACTCCCTTGAAATATAACAACACAGGTAAATAGAAATAAGAAGATGGAAAAAGACTATCCAAAAATGAATAAAAAAAAAATAAAAGCAGGATTAGCTATAGTAATGTCATTTAGAGAGGACTTCAGAGCAAATAAAGTTATTAAAGCTATAAAGTATAGAGACATTAAATAATGATAAAATGAAAAAGAAATAAAAGTTATTCAAATCAGGAAAGAAGTAACATTGTCTCTATTTGCAGATGACATGAGATTATATAGGAAACCTTAAAGACTACACACACACACACACACACACAATTAGAACTAGTAAGAGATTCTCTTGATTCTCTCCCTCTGCCCCTCCTCCTGCTCATACTCTCATTCTGTCTCTCTCTAAAAATAAATAAATAAATATCAAAAAATACAATACGATTACAATCACAGAAAAGAAAATGCTTAGGTATACATTTAAAATGTATGTGCACAGTATTTGTTTGCTAAAAATACAAAATGCTAATTTTTAAAAAGATTTTATGTATTTGAGAGAGCACGAGTGGGGGGAATGCCAGAGAGAGAAGCAGACTCCCCATTGAGGGTGAAGCCCGGTGGGTGTGGGATCCCAGGAGCCTGAGATCATGACCTGAACTGAAATCTTGACTGACTGAGCCACCCAGGGGCCCCTAAAATGCTAATTGAAGAAATCAAAGAAGACCAAATTGAGGATATATTCATGGATTGGAATACTCACCATAATAAAAATTCAATTCTTCCCAAATTGATGTTAAGATTTAATGCAATTCCTTTCAAAATCCCCTTAAAAGTTACAGATATTAATGAGAGCATTCTAAAATTTACATTGAAAGGTATAAGCCCCAGAATCGTTAAAAACAACCTTTACAAAGAAGAATAAGGTGAGAGAAATCACTCGACTTGATATCAAAGCTTATTGTATAGCTATAGTAATCAAAACAGCCCAGTAGGGTCAAAAGGATAGACACAAAGATAAATAGAGCAGATTAGAGAATCCATACATATACCCACACAAATATGTCCAACTGATTTTTGCCAGAGGAGCAAAAGCAATCAATGGAGGAAGGACAGTCTTTTTTAACAAATGGCATGGAGCAATTGGATCTCTACACTCAAAATACTAAACTCCAGATATGCTTCATACCTTATACAAAAAACACTTCAAACTTAATCACAAACTTAAATCTTAAAACATAAAAGTATTAACATCTTTGCAAAAGGCATATGAGAAAATTATTGTAATCTAGGTACGGCCGGACACAGGGCTTTTAGATTTGAAACCAAGAAACATGAATCATTACAGAAAAACTGATAAAACAGAATTTAAAACCTTTTCAATTAAAAATTTTTGCTTTATGAATCTGTTAAAAGGATAAAAGGACAAGCTACAGGTTAGTAAAATATGTTTGCAGACCATATATCCGACAAAGAACTATATCTAGAATATATATAAAGAACTCTTAAAATTCAACAGTAAAAAAAAAGATAGAAAGTGAACAAAAAACATTACAGATGTTTCAGCAAACAGAACATACAGATGGCAAATAAGCACATGAAAAGATATTCGATATCATCAGCCTTTGGGGAAATGCTAATTAAAACCACAGTGAGCGATCACTACTCACCTATCAGAGTGGCTAAAAGTATCAAGATGACAAATGTTGGCAAAGATGTGGGGAAACTTAATTATACATGGCTGATGGGAGTGTAAAAATCAAGCAAGTACTGTGAACAACAGTTTTGTAGTTAATTATGAAAGAAACATACAATTACCCTATGATTCAACAACTGTATCATGAAGCCTTCATCCCAGAGAAATGAAAACTTGTGTTTGTAATAATATAGTAATAATAATCACAACTGGTGTTTATTGAGCAGCTTGCATGCACAAGATATTCTTATGAGGCTTTAAAGGCATTCATTTGATCTCAGGACAACCCCGAGGTGGGCTCTATGATTCCCATTTTATAGATGAGGAAGACTTGAGGAAGGCTACGTACCTAACAAGCCAAGATTTGAACACAGGCAGATGAGGATAAGAGCTCACATGCATAGACAATGTTCTATATCGCCTTCCTTTAATTGATCTAAAATATTTATCTTTCTCTTTCATGTGGAGAATAAATAATCCCGGCATTCACTGCAGCATTATCTAGACAAGTATATCACCTGTAAGTAAACGAACTGAAAGGTAAGTGTTCAGGAGCAAACCATAGGCGAGCAAGTCAGGGAGCCAACATACCTGCAGAAAAATGCACCACGTGGACACGAGCACATGCTATGGAGTCAGGCAGACCAGGGATCACATCTGATTCCATTCTCTGTGGCTACATTATTTAGGACTATTTCAGTGACAAGTATTAGGAAGTCAACTTTTTACAAGAGAAAATTTGTTCGGAAGATATTGATGCTTCAACAGAAACCAGAAGACAAAGATACTAGACCAGACTCAGAAATCTCAGGACTGAAATAGGGAGTGTGATACCATTGGGGCGTCTTTTCTCTCCATCTTTATCTCTTCATCTCCATCCTACAATGTGGGGACAGAGTAGCCAGTAGTACGGAGCCTGGAATTCATGACCGAAAGGAAAATGGAAGCCTTACCTTATACCTCCAGCAAAAATATCCAGTGAAATGATTTCAGATAATCTATCCTTTTCTTTTTTTTAAGATTTTATTTATTTATTCATGTGAGACACACACACAGAGAGAGAGAGAGAGAGAGAGAGAGAGAGAGGCAGAGACACAGGCAGAAGGAGAAGTAGGCTCCCTGTGGGGAGGCTGATGTGGGACTGGATCCTGGGATTCCAGGATCACACCCTGGGCTGAAGGCAGATGCTCAATTGCTGAGCCACCCAGGCATCCTGCTCTATCCTTTTCTACCCAATCAATCAATTATTATGAATTAGGGGCTATATCCCTACTGTCAGAGAGTAGAGACCCATCACCAGAAGGATGGGAATGAAGAATTGGCCAAGTATACAAACACAATAACCATCACGAGGTTATTATTATTTTTTATTTTGTTTTTTATTTTTTTATTTTTTTTTTTTCAGAGAGAGAGAGGTGGAAGGAGAGGCAGAGGGAAAGGGGGAGAGAGAAGCTTAAGCAGGCTCCACGCCCAGGGCAGAGCCTGACATGGGGCTCAACCTCACAGCCCTGAGATCATGACCTAAGCCAAAATCAAGAGTCAGATATTTGGGGCCCCTGAGTGACTCAGTTGCTTAAGCATCTGCCTTGGGCTCAGGTCGTGATTCCGGGGTCCTGGGATCGAGCCCCATATCGGGCTCCTTGCTTGGTGGGGAGCCTGCTTCTCCCTCTTGCTCAACCTCTGTCCACAGGTCCCCCTGCTGGTTCTCTCTCTCTCTCTCTCTGTCAAATAAATAAAATCTTAAAAAAAAGAAAAAGAAAAGAAAAAGAAGAGTCAGATTTTGGATGGCCTAAGCCACCCAGGCACACCCTCAGGTGTTTTTTTTTTTTTTTTCTTTTCATTTGACATCCTATATTTTTATATATCCTATTAATTCATTTATATATAAAGCAAATCATATATTGGAATGCTGAACTAATATGAGTTTCTTCATGTCCCTCTCACCTTTCTCAGAAATCAGAGGCCACAGTTGACAAAGCACAAGGAATCATTGGATGAGAAAGAGTGGAAAGGAGAAACTGTGTACCTTTCTTCTGCTCTTCCAGGGTTTAACTAAGTAGAGTTAACCCTTGAACAATGCAGAGGTTAGGGCCACCAACCCCTCTATTGTAAAAAAAAAAAAATTGCGTATGATCTTGACCCCCACCCAAGAATTTAGCAACGAACATCCTACTGTTGACAGAAGCCTTACCAATAACATAAACGGTTGATTAACACCTATTGTGTCTGTGTATTATTACTAGATCCTCACAATAAAGTAACTTAGAGAAAATAAAATGTTATTAAAATCACAGGGAAGAGAAAATACATATATAGTACTGTATTCACTGAAAAAAAATCCACAGGTAAGCGGAGTCACACAGTTCAAACCCGTGTTGCTCAAGGGTCAGCTGCCAGTGGAAGCAGAGGAAGCAGCCACTCTGCTCTGGGGCTTTTCCACCAACCGTGGGGCTGTAGTTTCATGGTATTTTATATGTGGACAATTCGAGTGCCATCCTACTGATTGTAGCCATCGATTTGCACGTCTTCGTCCCTTGATAGCGAGTTTCTGGAAGGTAGAAAGTATGGTGTATTTATTCCTCCCACCTCCGGTAGCAATGGCTGGTGTGGGAGGAATGCCCCATAAAACAGATGGGTGAATGAGCTCAGGTGCACGAGTTCATGGCTGTGGTTCAGGCCTTATGGAATGGAATGTAGACTGAAATAATATTGAGACCCAGCATGTGTCCGGACCGCTCATTCCTAAGTGCTTTAAATCTGTCCTCTCATTGAATCCTTATGATTCTGCAAGTTTTAAAAAATATCCATATTTCGGGCAGCCTGGGTGGCTCAGTGGTTTAGCACCACCTTTGGCCCAGGGTGTGATCCTGGAGACCTGGGATCGAGTCCCACGTCGGGCTCCCTGCATGGAGCCTGCTTCTCCCTCTACCTGCCTCTCTCTCTCTCTCTGTCTCTCTGTTTCTCATGAATAAATAAATAATTTTTTTAAAAAAATATCTGTATTCCTTTCCTCCTCTGGCCTCCATGTTTTATACATAGAAACTGAGAGTTAAAGGGTCGAATGACATTTTCCCCAAAACATCCAATTAGGGTCAGGATTCTTATCTTCACTATGACATGTATATATACATACACACACACTATAAATATATATATATATATATATATATATATATATATATATATTTGAAACCTTGTATGCAGCCAAGAACTCTTTTTATGAAACATCATCTGTAGTTTCTTGATCTGAGAGCATCTGTCAAGATTAGGTGATTTTTTTTCTGCCTGACAGGAGGATGCTGGATATCAGGCCTGTGAGGTGCTTGTCGTCCTATTACTATGCTTTTCACTTGTTAGCTTGTGATTTTTGCTGAAATACACGTCTGTATGAAAGTGGTAGGTTCTGGTTCCCCCCCCCCATCCTATTATCTTCTTCCTTGGGAGCAAGTCTAAACCTGTGTCATGTAGCCTGTCTTGTAGCATTTAACTCCGGGTCCTTACAACCCTGCAGTCAGCTGAAGAAGAAGAAGAGCCAGCCTTAGAAGTGGAATCTGCTGATCGCTGTGAAATAAAACCTGCAAGAGTCTCTCCAGCCCATAGGCGAGGATGTTCTTATTCCTCCAGAGACTTTCCACCTCCTGGTAGCTGACTTTCGCAAACTAATCACAGAAGAGAAACAGATAAGCTGAAACCTAGACACCGTATTTTTATATTTATCTGTGAAATGTGCCTCTCTAATGATGGGACTACCTTAGCCCCTGAACAGGATGCTTACTCTCAGGAAGAAGGTACCTGGAGAGGCAGATTTTTATTCAGATTATTTGGTAAACGCAGCCTCAGAATTGATTAAGGGTAATATTTCCTTAAGGTCAAAGAGCACTGATCTCCTGAAGGGCAAAAAATCACCGAGTGAACTGTGTTTTGTCACCTTATAAGTGCACAGACTCCTAAAATTTCTCTATTCCTTTTACTTAGCAGAAGTTAATCATTTCTTGAGTTCATCATCTACTTGTACCTTGCCGTACGCAACTAGCACCATCTCCCATGTCGTTTTTCAATCTATTCACTAGAGCTACAAGTTCATCGGTCACGCAGCTTAAAATGTGTTATGAAATGTGGGACTCTTATTCTCTCCCTTTTTTTTAAGATTTTATTTATTTATTCATGAGAGACACACACACAGAGAGAGGCAGAGACACAGGCAGAGGGAGAAGCAGGCTCCATGCAGGGAGCCCGATGTGGGACTCGATCCCAGGACCTTGGGATCATGCCCTGGGCGAAGACAGGAGCTAAACTGCTGAGTCCCCCAGGGATCCCCTCTTATTATCTTTATAGCTCTGGATTATGATAAATCATTACCTGTGCCATACTCATAGCATCTATGCAGTACAATTATTTACCTATAAAATCACCAGGAGCTATTTATTTATTTGAGAGAGAGAGAGAGCGCAGGAGAGCATGAGTGGGAGGAAGTGCAGAGGGGGAGGGAGAAGCAGGGAGCCCAACAATGGTGCTCCATCCCAGGACCCTGAGATCATGACTTGAGCTGAAGGCAAACGCTTAACTGACTGAGCCACCCAGGTGCCCTCATCAGGACCTTTCCTAACTACCCTCCCCTGCTTAGACTACTGAAGTCTGCGGCACAACATGAAAAGAGTCAAGCTTTAAAATCGATCAGACCTGCATTCTTCTGCAAAAAAACAGTTAAATACTAATTGTGGAACTGGTCATGCATGAGTATGATTTTCAGATTTTTTTTTTTAAGCACCCTGGCTATAATGATTTCTACTTTTCAGTGACATGGGAAGGTTGAGTGAACTAATCTATGCTAAGTGTCAACACAGGACCTGACCAAAGTACAGAAAATGTCCATCTTTGCTTTTGCACATTGCCTATCTAATGGCATTGATGCTACAAGTCTTAGCTTACAAGGCTATCTGCAATGTGGCATACTCCACTGTGTTTCTCCATATACACTACTGGGAAACTAAATAAAGGAAACCTCAGTTAAAGTGAAGTCAGGTGGACAAAGGGGGAGCCCCCATGCTCCCCATTCCTCCTCAATTACAGATCCCTACAGGAAAAAGCTTATTTTTACTACTCCAATAGGAGTAAGAAGAATGTCTCCCTGCCTAGCAATAACCCAGCCAGCAAGAAATCATCACAGCTGGACACCTACATGCGAAGAATGAAACTGGACCACTGTCTTACACCATACACAAAAATAAATTCAAAACAGACGAAAGACCTAAATATGAGACAGGGAACCATCAGAATCCTAGAGGAGAACACAGGCAGAAATCTCTCTGACATTGGTCTTAGCAATTTCTTACTAGAAACATCTCTGAAGGCAAGGGAAACAAAAGCAAAAATGAACTATTGGGACTCTTCATCAAGATAAGAAGCTTCTGCACAGCAAAGGAAACAGTCAGCAAAACTAAAAGGCGACCTATAGGATGGGGGAAGGTCATTGCAAATGACATATCTGATAAAGGGCTAGTATCCAAGATCTATGAAGAGCTTAGCAAAACTCAGCACCAAAAAAAACCCAAATGATCCAGTTAAAAAAGGGCGGGAGACATGAATAGACATTTTAAAGAAGACATCCAGATGGCCAATGTGAGAAGATGCTCAACATCACTTACCATCAGAGAAGTGTAAATCAAAACCATAATGAGATACCATCTCACACCTGTCAGAATTAGCACAGGAAACAACAGATGTTGGTGAGGGTGTGGAAGAAGAGGAACATTCTGACACTGTTGGTAGGAAAGCAAACTGGTGCAACTGATCTGGAAAACACTGTGGAGGTTCCTCAAAACGTTAAAAATAAAACTACTCTATGACCTAGCAATAGTACCGCTGGGTATTTACCCAAAGGATGCAAAAATACTGACTCGAAGGGCACCCGCATAGCAGCATTGTCAACAACAGCCAGATTATGGGAAGAGCCCTAAACATCCATCAACTGATGAATGAATAAAGGCGAGGTGGTGTGTACACACAATGGAATATTACTCAGCTGTCAAAAGGTAATCTTGCCCTTTGTAATGATGTGGATGGAGCTAGAATGTATTATACTAAGTGAAACAAGTCAGAGAAAGACAGATGCCACATGATTTTTCACTCATATGTGGAATTTAAGAAACAAAACAGGTGAACATAGGGGAAGGGAACCAAAAACAGAAAGAGGCAAACCATAAGAGACTCTTAACTGTGGAGAACAAACTGAAGGTTGCTGGAGGGGAGGTGGGTGGGAGATGGGCCAAATGGGTGATGGGCATTAAAGGAGGGCGGTGATGAGCACTGGGTGTTATATGTAAGTGAGGAACCACTAAATTCTAACCTGAGACCAATATTACACTCTATGTTAACTAAAATTTATTTATTATTATTTTTAAAGATTTTATTATTTATTTATTTATTCATGAGAGACACACAAAGAGACAGAGGCAGAGACACAGGCAGAGGGAGAAGCAGGCTCCATGCAGGGAGCCCGATGTGGGACTCGATCCCGGGACTCCAGGATCACGCCCTGGGCCAAAGGCAGGTGCTAACCGCTGAGCCACCCAGGGATCCCACTAACTAGAATTTAAATAAAATTAAAAAAAATAAAGCAAATTATCAAAAACAACGTTACTGGCATACTACCACTAATATTGTTTAAAAGACTTACCTTTAAAGAATAATAAAGCACTTACCAAAAACTTAAAAAAAAAATAATAAAAAAGAAATTACCATGACCTAGCCAGTGAGAAACCCTGGATGCCAGCAGGCCATGTCCAAGGGCCCAGAGGGGATCCCATAGGACCAGCCAAGAGGGCCCCTGGTTGTACGTAGGATCAAATCAGATGAAAGCCGGCAGGAGGTGAAAGCAGAGTTTACTGAAGGTATAGAGAGGGAAGGTACAGACAGTGTCTGGGAGACTCGGGAAGAAGGGGAGGGACCAGGGGGTCTTGGCATGGAGATGTTTAGTGCCAGTGGTTTGGAAAATGCATGTGATGGCTTCATCCGGTCCTTCCTTAGATATTGTCTACTCTGAAGAGACCATTAACTCCTTGTCCCTGACAGGGAGGACGTGCACAATGTGCATTCTGAGGCATCTATAAATCGAGGGGCGTGGGTCCTAGCAAGAATAGAAGAAAAGGAAAAGAAAGTAGGTTTTTATGGAGTCCTTCAATCTCCCTCTCTCACCATCACCACCCTGAACTCTCACTTTCCTCCAATAACTTTTTTCAAACATATATAATATATATATACATATATATTTAATTTTAATTTTAATTTCTTTGAGAGAGAACACACAAGGGGGAAGGGCAGAAGGAGAGGGAAGAGAGAGAATCTTAATTAGGCAGGCTGCACACCTAGGGTGGAGCCCAACACAGGGCTGGGTAGCACAACCCTGAGATCATGACCTGAGCTGAAATCAAGAGTCAGAGGCTTAACCAACTGAGCCACTCAGGCACACCCAAATTTTTATTTGAATTCTAGTTACTTCCAATGACTTTTGTTCAAAGTCGCCCTTCCCAGCTTCCTTCTTTTCTTTATGATGATCCTTTCCTTTGATCTCTTATGTGAAAATGTTGGGGTCCAGGAGTGAATGTCAAGAAAGAATTCTTGAGACACCTTTGGTGCTAAAAGGTAGTTTTATTAAAGCCTGGGGACAGGCCCCTGAGGTTGTGAAGAGTGGCTGATTATATACACTTTCACATTGGGAGGGGGTCAGGGATACTGTAAGTCTCTTAAGGAATTTGGAAGCAAGGTTTCCAGGACCTTGAGGGGGCTGGCTGTAGTTAGGAAGAGGTCATTTACTACCATCCAGTAAAACATTAGTCATGATTGCCTTCAGACGTGTATCAGTGGGTCATATCTATCTTGGGCGGGGGGCAGAGATAGAGGAAGTCTCTAGAGGAATTTTTATATATTAAAGGAGATATTCAAGATCCTGGGTGTTGGACTGATGTTAAGCTATTGTATTAACATCGAGGCAGCGGAGCTCCTAGAGGAAGGTCATACTGTCTGTCTCAAGGACTTGCCAACGGGCGGTATGTTGTGAGCAAACTTAGATTGTTGGTTTTTTTTTTTCCTTTTGCCTGTGTTCTCCACATCAGTGTCTAGACTTGCCACAGCTTGTGTGTCTCAAATTGCAATTCCTCTGTATTCCTGAATAAACCCATCTTACTGGAAGATCACTGGCCCTTTTACATTTAGGGTAGACACAACCATATCTCATCATAGATTTTCATGCAGGATGCGGCCTCCCCACCGTGTTCATCCTGCCCCTACCTCATGGATGTTTGATCAGTCACAGTTTGACTGTGTAGCAAAGCAGCCCAAAGCTGGTGACTTAAAACAAGTCACTTGTTATGATCCAAGGTTCAATAGGTTGCCTGAAGGGTGGTTGAACCTGGGGCTCACTCACACATGGGTGGTGGCGTGGGAGTCTCACATAATCCCCAGGGGCCACTGGGCTAGCCCAGCCATGTCCTCACTGTGCTGGAGAGGACCATAAACAGAAGCAGATGGTCTCTTGAAGCGTGGGTTCAAGGAAATAAATATTTCATTACTTCGGTGAAGGCCACGGTGCAGTTACGCTGTGACCATGAAAGCCGCAGTGTTTTCCTCCACTTGATTAACCGTAGGCTTCTTCTTACTGAATCTTGGCCCCTGACCACCCTTATCTTAGAGGATTTACCTTGCTAAACTTTATTGTAAACCATTTCTCCGCCCAGGTGAGATGTAAATCTTTTCCAAAGTCTCTTGCCAGGTTGACATCCTAGAAATGTCATTCTCGGGGACCTGGGATCCCTCTGAGAGGCAACCATAAACTCTGAAACACAACCATGAACTCCCTTCCCTGACTTCCCTGACTTGTGGGAGGAGGGAGGCTTTGCCCCAAGCTATAAAGCTCCCACTAGCCGTGGCCTCTGATCCTCCCCACCACAGCCTTTGAAAACCCTCTACCCTTTTGTTTCAGTTATTTTATAGAATGTTGAAGAAAACTAAGGGTGGTTTTGAATTCTTGAAAAATCGTGGGAAACATCGTTAATCAAGCAAGATAAAAAGCTGTTTCAGTGCTAACATTGCTAACTTTTGAGCATTGCTTTGGTAGTTTCTAGAAGGAGTACTCCTGGATACCATGTGGGGTGAGCAGAGTGAGAACCTGGGCCTTCCCTGTGTATAATGAGAAACCATTGAACCTTCAGAAGTAGAACAGAAACAACACACATGTGGACTTTCTGACTTTTATCACCCATCAAAATTCAGCCCTAAAGGGCTGATCTTGCCTGGAGGAAACTTTGGGACAGAAGGAGCTCCTAAGCAACCTTCCTCCGTGTGTTCTCCACGCTAAGGTGTAATTACTCATAATTGTTAGAAAGTTCCATTTCCCAGTCAAATTTGCATCTCAAGATGCATCAAAATCTGTAGTCAATGATTCTTAATGAGACAAACAAGCACTCCCTCAGGAATGTTCAGAATGTGTTTTCAGAGAAGAAATTCTTTCAAAATTATAAACAGTGCACTTTATACCAATATATAATAGTGCCCGTCCCCATTCCCTTGGTCCCTTTCATCGTCTGATCCAGCGCCACCACAACTAAATGGGTGGAAGGAAATGCCAAATTTCGGTAGAAAATTTAGGCAAAAATAAGGAAAGAGGAAGGAAGGGAGCGAGGGAGGGTGAATGTGGCATGGGAATCAGATACTGGAAAGAGAATACCACATATTACATGTCAACTCCCAAAAACATAGTGGCAGGTGTGGGGCTGAGGTCCCCTGAAAAGCAACTGTGAGGCACAATGTGATCGGCAAATTCCTATACACATGTATATGAATATCACGATTTAGATTTTTACATCTTTATTTGGACTTGGTTTTTAAAATCTTAATTTTCACAATTTTAACTTCATATTTAATTTTCACAATTTTAATCCCATCCCATATGTTGAATCGATCGATATTTGGATATTTTCATGGCCCCTTGTCCCCGTGTCCCTCTCCCTGCATCGGTGCTAGTGTCTCCAGGGGACAACACAGTCATTCTCTGCCTTTACCTCCGCTTCCTTTAACCTGTTTTTTGAGGTGAATTATGGCCTCACTGTCTACTTCACTTGATTATTTTGTCCAGTTTGCTCCGGTTTATGCCTGGCTTTCCGTCTAAGTAAGTAGACACTGGATCCCCCTCAATCAGTATTTTGTCTTGAACCCAAACAACTGAACTGAGCACTGGGTGGTGATTTTCAGGCTGGCAAGACAGTCTTGAGAGGAGGTTGCTTTCCTCTGAGCTTGGTGGGGGTGATTGGCAGGAAGTTGCCGGCCTGCATATCTCTGCTACTTAGGGCAGAAGAAGCATTTGTGCATTTCACCACCATCTTCAACGACCTAATTTGGAAAATAAATAAATAAATAAATAAACAAATAAATAAATAGCAAGCTGCTCCTTGTCGAGTCTTGTACTGCAAAACTTCAAGAAGAAAATCCATAGAAGACGCACTGTTAAAGAAAGTCAATCAAATAACATCAGTCACGTCATCTTGATCAATGAAAACTCCGTGATTGTGAATCAGCGCTCTGCGAAGCTTTTGTAGACAAGCATAGCTCTTTCCCCCAGCCCAGGTACAATAACTTACTACTAAGTAAGAAGTAATGGGATAGAGGTTCTCTGGCTTCCCTTGATGAGTGGACGTCAGGGACCACCCTCACCAGTCCTGGTGGCTAAAGATGGCCCTGCCCCAGTATCCATGGGCCTAGGTTGTTAGTTCTTCCCCCCAAAGCTAACAGTAGCAAGGTCAAAGGGACCTTGCTCATTGGAGAGGCCCTCATAGGCCCACTCCCAGGACATGCGGCAGAACCAGTCCTGCGGGTCTTTGGGTGGGAATCCCAGCAGAGCTGGCCTCCTGGGATGTGGCTCCTGTTGGGGTTCCATTCATTCTCTTACTCATTTTCTTCAATTCCCCCATTTCTGGATTAAGGACTGAAAAATCCAAAATAGAAAAAAAAAAACAAACCCAAAGATAAAATTGTCTTAGAGGATAGATTTATCAACTGAAAGTTTATTTTCATTACTTCCAAAAATTGTTGAAAACAGGAGTCAAATACAAAAAAAGCTAAGTGAGAAGAGATGAATCTCAAACCCATCCTCACACACTGCAATCTTAGGCTCTCTCTGTATTATATATTTATATATATGTATACATAACGTGCATAAATATAAATTTTAGTTAGATAGTTCATTTAAATTTAATTTTTATAAATTATACTTTATCATTTTTAATGAGGCATTTGCCTTATCTGCCTTTTTAAAAACTACCAGTGTTGCTTGTTTTACTCTGCAATTCCAAACAACAGGAATAAAATTATAATACTTATTACTCATGACATGTCAGGACAATTGGAAACTTTAATAGGACATTTACCCATAAAAAGTTTAAACAGATTACTTTTTTTAGGAGGCAAGATACATATATCCTGTGTTGAATATGTACTTGGTATATGCATGCACATTTCCATTTTTTCATAATTAGACTTCCATATTTAATTTCACAGCAACTGATTACGAATGATTCTGAGGATGAACTTAGTAAGGACACACAGTGCTAGGAACACACGGAGGGCTTGATTAACTTGAGAAGTAGATGATTTTTAATCTTCCTCTAAGATGCTGTGATTCATTTGGAAGGTTCTGGATATAGCAAGAAAACATGTTTTGGAAGTCTACAAAATAAACTTGCCATAATTAAGTGGCAAATGCATAATGGTTCATTACCTCTGGGAAGCTAATAGCTGCCTTGTAATTAAAAGTAGTTTCTTTTATTTAAAAAAATATTTACTTGAGTTGTGGGGAAGGACAGAGAAAGAAGGAGAGAGATATTCCTAAGAAGATTCATCACTGAGTCCAGAGACCTATTTGGAGCTCAATCTCATGACCCTGAGATCGATAGACACGCCGAAATCAAGAGATGGATGGTTAACTGACTGAGCCACCCAGGTGCTCCCAGAATTAAAGTATTTTATTTTTAAATTGTAGGGATAAAATAAAAACAATTATGTCACATAGAACTTTTTAAAGGTGTGTTGACTAAAGTTTTTAATCACAAAAATAGCTTTCAATCCCAGCAGAAATTATTATCAGTTATAAATTTGAGCAATATACTTAACCTCCCTGAACTTCTATTTCTCCCACTACAAACTAAAGATAGTAAGATCTACGCCATCGCATTGTCAGGAGAATTTTAATAACATAACGTGTATATGTTTCTCAGCGCTGGCCTGAAACATCATAGACGTACAAAGAAGTGGCAGTTTCTCTTTTGATTTATTAAATAAAAACAGGTATTCAGAAGACTTTTGCTAAACACTCAGAAAGAAGACAAAATGGCCATGGGAAATCTATATCCCAAATTTCTTTTGAACATTAAAAATTAATTCAGTTACACGCATACACACACATGCATGTTGTATATGGGGATATATATACACAAATATTTATATTCTTTAGGGTCTTATGAATCTGTTGGAGATTTGAAAAGTGACAAGAAAAAACACTTTCCATCAACAACATCTCAGTCTCATTTGGAAGCTACACGGCAGGTACAGAGTTGGGAGAGATCAATCCTAACTGAACGATTGTAATTTGATACCTTTTTTGAACAACATAAAGCCAGGCAGTTGAAAGATTTTTGTGATTGATTCGTTCTTGTACTGAAGACTGTTTTATTTACAGACAGAATCACTATAGGCAGGGGGTGGGGGGGGGATGGGCGTACATTCTCTATAAGAGTTTTAGGGAATCTTATTCTTCAAGTAGGGTTATTTGTAGATATTTGACTGCATTTGCTCTTCAAAAGTGAAGATAGAAAGCTCTTAAAATAAAAAAACTTTACAAATAGGAAAGAAAGAACACACAAGAAAGACTTGCGTTCCCATGAATCTAGGCTCCGCTCAGCCTCATTAAAATGATAACAAAACATTCGTAATGTTCATTAACAAATTAATGCTAATTGTGCTTGGAAGATTTTTCCATGTTGGAATTAAAGCTCTGGGATGTTACAGGGTGTCTTATGCTGGTGCCAGCAGGCATGGGGAACTGTATGTTGTTCATTGAAGCTGAATGGATAGCTGTATCTGTTGCATAGAATTCCATTAGACCTATTTTTCATAAATTACTTGGTAACTCTGCTCAAAATAACATTTAGATGGTTTCTAATTTTTTGCTACTACAATAACATTGCAGCGAGTAACCTTATTTTTAAGTTTTTTTAAAGGTTTTCTTTTCATTTAGAGAGAAAGAAAGAGTGAGAGCCCAAGGGCGCATGCTCGTGCAGAGGGAGACAATCTTCAAGCAGACTTCACGTTGAGCATGGAATCTGATGTGGAGCTCGATCTCACCACCCCGAAACCAAGAGTCAGATGCTTGACCAACTGAGCCATCCAGGCACCCCTGAACATCCTTATTTATATGAATCACACATAGAGATGTTTATAAGATCTTAGTGGTCATTATTAGATTGGCCCACTGTGCATTTTTGAAATGCATCTTGACAAATTCCCCTACATATTTTACTTCACCAATGTATACACACCACATTGTTAAGTACACCTATTACCTTAGTTCCCTTTCATCAATATTTTATTTATTAAAGTTTATAATCTTTAGATAAACTATATTTTGTGTGTATGTGTTCTGTATACAATGTTATAAAATTCTTTTTGATAGCATTTTATTTAAGGTTTTCACAATTATTCTCAATATGTTACCTATCTTTCATTTTACTTTCTTGAATTCTTCTGTAGGGACAAGTTGATATAAAGATTTAATGTTTTGTAAAATATGTTTGGGATCCTTCTCTCTTTTCCTATCATCTTGATAGGAATCTTGAGTATAAATAAATGTATTCAGGGCTTTATGTTCCCTGAATAAATAGAAAAATTTACCTATGAAATTCTTAGAACATGGTGTTTTATTTGTATTGAATTTTGACTATCGTTACTGTTTCTTTAATGGTACAAATCAAGCCTCATTGCTTTCACATATGTTCAAAAAAACTTTACTTTTGTCTGTCTTTTACATGTGGATTCTATACGTGACTAACTTGAATAAAGTCCTCTTCTGAAAATAAATGTTTGGAATTCCCTGATCAGTTTTATTCATTCCTTTACAAATAAATAAACTAATGCCCAAATTACTGTTTGTTTGTTATCATAATCATATCTATAATTATTAGGTTTTATATTTCTATATCTTCAGCTTTTATGGAAAGGAAATGTGGCCACGTGTTGGTAGAGAAGGAGATCTGACAGCGTGATTACTTTGAACCCCTGGTCATATTGTTGGTGATATTCTCTTCCTTTAATTTTCATTCCTAAAAAAAAAAAAAATTGCATTCCTATAACTTTACTGGTTTATGGTTGTTGTTTTGGTTTTCAGTTTTTGCAACGTGTTCTTTTATTGATGCAAGTAGTTCCAGCCACACCAATAACTGACATCCTGCATTATGGTCCCGCTTCGTACTCAGAGTTCATCTCAAAATACCAAAGCATCATAGGGTGTGTATCAAATTGGGAAAATAAAATGTCTGTCAAGCAGACATAGACACTGTATGAGGTAGGTACAAGAACTGATGACCCAGTGGAGTGAGTGCACATTGACATGAAAGCTCCTTAAAGCAAGAGGGAAAGTTCTAACATTGTATTCTAAATATATATTCTCAAGTTTTTAGCCTTCCTTTGTTTCAAATACATAAACAAAGCAATATGTACTATCAAGATCCAATATGTACTATCTAGAATGTCTGAAAAGTGCGAAAACACTGGGACAAGGTCAATAATGGCATCTATCAGAGGTATTTCAGGAGATGCCAAAGATTACAGTATGTCACAAGTAAGCATAATGTCATTAACATGGAAAATATTTATGGTCTCCTCCCAACCATCTGTGCAGGATAGTTGGGATAGCAACTACCTTGCTTGCCCATTCTCTAGTCATCCAAGAGAAGGAAAGAGCCTCACCCACATAATGAATTCCAAATCCCTAACCCTGCTTAATTTTTGGATTCGTTTTCTCAGGTCTGTTATTAAATATGAAATACAGCCTCTTTCCCAGATGAGGGACAGCAGCAGTGATTGTGTTGTCCTTCATGTAAATCCAGGTTCACCTCCCATGTGTAAAGGGAGCCTTGTCCTCAACACTGGCAAAATAATATTACATTAGGTTCAATGACAACATTACCACAGAGGTCATAAAACATTTTTTGCAAGTATAGATTCCCCGCTCTAGAAGGTGGGTACCAGGTGTTCCACCGGCTTCATTGGGGTGTCTGCACTGACTGTCCTACCTTCTGGTTGTTCCTTTTTCCTGAGTTTCACAAAGTAAAGAAATATCTTGTAAAAAATCATGATTTTAATGGTAAATAATATAATATCATATATGATATGTTATATAAATAATATATTAATAATTTCACATATTAAATATATAAAATAATTTATATATTTTATGATATATATTCACATATTTATGTACATGTAATATATTATATAATAATATGATAGAATATAATGCGAAAAGGATCCAAAGTGTTTCTATTGTCATGATTTTTTTTCTCCATTTTAGAGATGAAGAAGTGAGACACAGGGTTTACTAGGTGCTATTATTATAATAATATACATTATTTGACCCCTAGTCGGGAGTTCTTCTCAATAGTTTGTTAAGTTTAAGTTTATTAATAGTTTATTCATAATAGTTTCATTGTTATCACTGAGATTTTACTCAAACATAATGATGTGGGAAACAAAGGCAAAAGAAAAATTAAACTCCTTACTCCCTAGAGCCCATTGACAAGTTTTTGAAACAGGCCGAGTGACCTTCCTCTAGGGACTCTGCTGCCTCGACATTAATACTTCGCTAAGGGCAAAAGGTGATCTTCACCCAACCCCCAGGATCCTGTGAGGCTACTTTCACATATGAAAATTCCTTTGGAAACTTCCTCTATCTCTGCCCCCCAAGATACACATTGGCCATCATCCCCCCAAGCATATGACCCACTGATACACGTCTGAAGGGGTTCATGACTAAAGTTTTATTAGACAGTGATAAATGACCTTTTCCCAACAACAGCCAGACTCCTCGAGGTCCTGGAGACCTTGTTACCAAAATTCCAGACACTTACACTATCCCTAACCCTCTTCCAACTTGAAAGAATATGATGGGCCACTCCTCATGACCCCAGTGCAGCTCTTTCTGCTCACAGGTCCCATCCCCGTGCTTTAACAATACCACCTTTTTGCACCAAAGACATCTCAAGAACTTTTTCTTGACCGTTAGCTCCAGACCCCAACATTTCCACCTCATAAGCTGACAGCAGAGTGGAACAACATTGGCCTTCCAGGCTTATTGTGTCTTAAAAGTCCAAGATTTCTTCACTCATTATGTTCTCACTAATCAGAGAGTTGAAGTAGATAAGGTAAGTAGCGCCCATGGTGTGGTTTGAAGTGTTGGGGTTCTCAGGAGCAGAGCGGCTTTCTGCGTGAGGTTCTACCTCTGGTTTGCCCCTGTTCTTGAGAGCGCAGCCTTCTAAGACTTTTAACAGAGAGACTGATGCATCACCAGGACCCCTCCCCTGAAGCCCTAAACTCCAATATATGTGTCCTCAATGCACTGAATTTCTGCATTTCCAAGATTTTCAACTTAGCGCTGCAGTCTTCCACCTGAGGCAGGCTGAGAATGCAGCAAATGTCTTGAATCATCAATAATTGACCGTGTATCTGAGGCCCTGAAAGCCTCCAATTGGGTCACTCCAACCTAGCAAAACTGCTACAATTTTGCTATTTCTCTTGTCTGCCAGGATTCCTCCATGTGCCTAAAGCCTGGATTCTTGGCCTCCTGCTGAAGCCCAGAATCAAGATTAACAACTGCCCCTAGAGAGAAGCAACCTTAGAGGGACCTTTGACCTCTCAAGCTCCTCTTCTCTCTGGAAGCTTGACCTGTCTAGTCTTCTGAACATCATCCTTAAACGGTGGATTGAGGGCTCTGGACAATTTGGAAAACACGACTGAATCTTTTCCTTCCCAGTCCCGCCTTTCCTCCAAACAAGGCTTAACCAGGTGAGGGACACCTGCCTGCCACACTACACCTTTGCTAGTCTTTCCCGGTCTCACCTCCTTCCAGGTCGACAAGCGGTTTCACTGGCAGGCTGGGTCTCTCTCCTCCCTCCCCCTCCTCCCCAACATCTAGAGGCAGGAACAGTGGTGCCCCACACTTTGCCCACGCCAGGGACCACATGCCCTCGGGCTCCCGAGCATGGGTCTGCCCACCACGGAGGAGGGCTGGAGGGGCCACTGGGCAGAGGAGGAGGAGGAGGAGGAGGAGGAAGAGGAGGAAGAGGAAGGGCACAGGTGGCCGGGGCTGGAGGACAGGGCAGATGACAGCCTGCGGGTCAGCCCAGCGGCTTCCCATTGCCCTGGCTGCCGGCGGGGCCTGGGCACCAGGTGAGTCTGCAGTGCTGGGGACCCAGGCCAGGGGCGCTGCCCAAGGTGTGTGGGGGGCACCAGGTGAGTCTGGGGTGCTGCCTGTAGGCAGGTGATGGGTACCAGGTGAGTCTGGGGTGTGGGGACCCGGCCCAGGGGCGCTGCCCAAGGTGTGTGTGGGGGGTGGGCACCAGGTGAGTCCGGGGCGCTGGGGACCCGGCCCAGGGGCGCTGCCCACGGGGGTGGTCCTCCCGCAGGTCACCTGTGCGGACCAAGGACAGACCCCCCGACTTAGGCATGTTCCGCCTAAGAATCGCACCCTTGGGGAAACTGAGTCCACTGTACTTGTCCCACTCTCTTGGGGGAAAAGTCAGTTTTCCTGCCAGTGAAGGAACAGAACTATCCCTTCCAACGACAGGGGCCCAGCATCCCTGGGAGTAGCGAGCAGGTAACATATGGAACAAATAGAATAAATGAGGAGCCAAAGAGGGAAATGTCATGGGGCACCGTCCTCACAGCAGTGTCTCTAGTGGGGCAGCCGGGGGGCTCAGCGGTTGAGCACCTGCCTTCGGCCCAGGGCCTGCTCCTGGGGACCTGGGGTCGAGTCCCACGTCGGGCTCCTGCGAGGAGCCTGCTCCTCCCTCTGCCTGGGTCTCTGCTTCTCCCTCTCTGTGTTCTCATGAATAAATAAGTAAAATCTTAAAAAAAAAAAAAAAAAAAAAAAGAGCTGTCTCTAGTGACAAAGAATCTCCCGACCCAGGCTCCTCGCACAAGTGAACATTTGGGGATGCTAAGAGCCCAGGGAAGCCTTTTGGATGGTGGGGCGCTGAGGCTAAAGAGCACGGAGCACTTGGGTGCTGTTTGGGGCCTTGGGCTGGTGAGGGAAAGCAAGCCTTTCCACCTCGGTGTCTTCTGGGCTGGGGGTCATTAGAGAACACACAGGCAATTAAGAGTTTGAGGACAATGTCAGAGCACTGGTGCAGATGTTGACATTCAGAAACAAGCAAAATATGGATTATTTTCATTGGTAGAGAAGAGAGTTTTTGAGAATAATGTATAATAAAATGCACAGATTTTAAATAAGTGTATTTGAGTTTTAGAAGTTTAAATAAACTTATTTGAGTCTTCACAAGTGAATATATCATATAAATACTAGCCCAGTCAAGCTATAGAAGGTGGAAATTCCCTCCAGAAAATTCCCTGTTCCTTTCCAGTTAACTGGAAAAAAAATATATTTCTGCTCTTTATTGCAGTAGAATCATTCTGCCTGCTCTAGAAATCCATGTAAATCACATCATACAGTAAGTCGCCTTTTAGGTCTGCTCCCTCTCTTTGTTTTTTGTTTTTGTTTTTTGTGGGTTTTTTTTTAAGATTTTATTTATTTATTCATGAGAAACACAGACAAAGAGAGGCAGAGACACAGGCAGAGGGAGAAGCAGGCTCCATGCAGGGAGCCCCATGGGAGACTCCATCCCAGGACTCCAGGATCACCCCCAGAGCCAAAGGCCCAACCACTGAGCCACCCAGGGGTGCCACGTCTGTTCTCTTTCTTTAACACCTTTTTAGATTTATCCATGTTGCTACATAAATCAGTAAGTCACTCATTCCTTTTTATCACTGAGTTAGTACTCCATTGTGTCAGTACACAACCACTTATTCACCTGATGATAGACAGTTGGTTCTGTGTAGCTGTTGGCTATTATAAAGTTGCTATGAATATTTTTGCAAAAGTCTTTTGTGAAGTCAAGTTTTCAATTACCTTGTATAAATATGTATGAGTTCAATTCCTCAGTTGTAGGGTCAGCTCACGTGTAATTTTGTTAGAACTATCAAAGTGTTTTCCAACGCTTGTACCGTTTCATATTCCAGTTCTAATTGTTCCACACCCTCTTAAGCTCTCTCCCCTCCCCCTTGCTTCTTTTTACTCTAAGCATTTATGTTAACTGCAAGGTACAATCTTATTGTGGTTTTGTTTTCCATTACCTTGATGATTAATGATGTTAAACACCTATCATGTGTCTACTGTTTATGCTAATATTTTCATTTTGAAGTGTACTGTTTTTTTCCCATTTTTACAGAACTCATTGTCTTTTATTATTGAGTAGTGGAAGATCTTTTTTTTTAATATTTATTTATGTGAGAGAGAGGATGAGCAAGAGGGGCAGGGGAAGAGGGAGAGAGACTCTCAACCAGACTCCATGTTGAGCACGGAAAGCTCAGTAGGAGTTCTTTATATATTTTGGGTAAAGTCATTTATCAGATACATGATTTTTTAATATTTTCTTCCAGTCTATGCTTTACCTATGCACGTTCTTAATGCCTTCTCAAGGAATAGAAGGTTTAAGTTTTCATTAAATGCTTTAATTTTGATTAATCTCAATTTATCATTTTTCTTTTTATGTATAATGCTATTTGTGCCTTTCCAAAAAATTGCTATTCATTGCAAGTCACAAAGGTGTTCTTTTATGTTTTCATGGAAGCTTTATAGACTCAGTATTTACTTTTAGGTGTATGATCCAATTTAAATTACTTTCTATGGATGATTTTATGTAGGGATTCATGGTTGTTGTTGTTGGGTTCTTTTGTTTTTTGTTTTTTGTTTTTCCATGTGAATTCAGTTGTCTGGCCATGACTTTGCTGAAAAAAAAAACTAAATTTTCCCATTTATATTGACTACTTCTATAAAAATTAATTAGAATCTTTCTGTGGGTATATTTCTGGAATATCAATTATGTTCTATTGATATATTTATCTTCATGGCAATGCTTCAGGTTGTCTTGATTAATAAAGATTTAGAGCAACTTTTGAGATCAAAAAATATAAATCCTCCAACTTGGCTCTTCCTTTTCAAGATGTCCAGTCTGGTTTTATATTTCCACATAAAGTCTAGAATCAAGTTCTCCATTTCTTACAAACTATCACTCTTGGATTTTGATTTGTGTGGCATATAACATATGCATAAATTGTGGGGAATTTATAATTTAACAGTTCTGAATCTTCTAATCAATTACACAATAATTAATAATTTTCACAATAGACAAAAAGGCTATTTTTATATATTTTTATTAAGATTTTATTTACTTATTCATGAGAGACACAGAGAGAGAGAGAGGCAAAGACACACAGGCAGAGAGGGAGAAGCAGGCTCCATGCAGGGAGCCTGATATGGGACTCGATCCCGGTTCCCCAGGATCAGGCCCTGGGCCAAAGACGATGCTAAACCACTGAGCCACCCAGGCTGCCCGGCTGTTTTTATATTTTGATCACATTTTTTACAAATTGATTTAACTGGCCAGAAACTACTAAAAGCACCAAAAATTAAGAAAATTTAAGAAAAAGGGACACCTGGGTGTCTGGTTATGTTTTAAGATTGGTGGTTATCATACTAAGTTGGGGAACCAATATTTGGTAATTCATTTGGTGGTTATCATACTAAGTTTGGGGAACCAATATTTGGTAATTCATTTTATCTCAGTTGATGTGCACACTTCTGTCTCATAAACTATTCATGGTTATGCACGATTATACACACACCCAAATATACACATATTATTATAATGGCAAGTGTTGGATAACAAAATTTGGGCTTCGGGGGTCATAGAGCAGGATGCAACTACTAAGAAGTAAGAGGCATAGCACCCTGTTAAGGCATCAAAAAGCAAACATGTTTCCTGAAACAAAATAATATTTTTCTACCACTATGTGAGGGTGTGACATGCAGAACAAAGAATTCTACTCAGACTCAAGCTGAAGGTCAACAAAGTAAATCATGTGATGCTTTCAGAGACATTAGGAGACATCACTCTAATTTAACTATTGACTGCATTGCAATTATGGTTGCCTTTTTTACTGTTGTTTATGAGTGCTTTGATGGGGATTGCATTGAATCAATAAATCAATTTGGGAAGAACAAATATCTTGATAATATTGAGCATTCCTTTTCATGAACATGGATTCTCTCTCCATTTATTTAGTTCTCTGATTTTATTCATCAGAGTTATGTAGTTTTCCTCCTAGAGAGCTTGTATATATTTTGATAAATTTATGCCTAAGTATTTTATTTTTTTACATTAATGTAAATAATATTGTTTTCAATTTCTAATTCTCCCTATTCATTGCTGACATACAGGAAAGTGATGGACTTGGATATTAATCTTGTATTCCGAGGCACCTGGGTGGCTCAGTGGTTGAGCATCTGCCTTTAGATCAGATCATGGTCCCAGGGGGGTCCTGGGATCGAGTCTCACATTGGGCTTCCTACAGGAAGCCTGCTTCTCTGCCTATGTCTGTGCCTCTCTCTGTGTGTCTCTCGTGAATAAATAAATAAAATCTTAAAAAAAGACAACAGAACAAAACAAGAAACAAAGCGACAATAGAAAATAAATACAGACCTCATTAATTTCTTTTTAGAACCTAAATATTTCAAATGTTAGAGAAACCTGATCAAATTATAGCCCATGGGTCAAATCCAGGCTACTGCCTGTTTTTGTATAGCCTGCAAGCTTTGAATGATTTTACATTTTTAAGCAGGTAAAAAAAAAAATTAAAACTTTTGTGGAACATTAAATTACATGAAATTCAAATTTAACTATCTGTAAATGAAATTTATTAAAACAGTCACTTTCATTTATGTGTAGTCTATGACTATTTTCTTGATACAACGGAAGAGTTAAGAAGTTGTGACAAGACTACATGACCAGAAAATCTTAAATTCCATGAAAGAGGTTTGTTGCAATTATTTGCTATTTCCCCCAATCTTAAAAGTGTCTGGAGTTTCCTTGAAGAAACTATCTATCATAATATACAAATCCTCCTGTATCTCTAGGCCTTATAGACTTCATAGTCTGACTGTGGCCTATGCTTGGAATTCAGAAATTTGGTAAAAAAATTCTTACCTGAATCCTTCTTAAACTTTATATGGAAGTCACAGTATCTGTATCAGGTAAGCAAATACTTGGGCCATGTTTTTTTCCTGTGGGCTCTGTCTCTCTCCAGATTTGGGTTGAGATGATTGCCTTCTGACTTCAGCTTTATATTGGAATCAAGAAAATCATTTTGTTTACAGTTTTTTTAAGTGTGAGGGTGAGAGTCCTTCCAGCTATCTCCATCTCTGAGCAGAAACCAGATCCATCTTTTAATTTGCACATATTATGAAGGACAGTTTTAGTTCAGTCAAACTTTAGTAGTATACAGATGTGAGTTTTATCTCATTCCAAATTAAATAATCATGATGAGAAGAATAACATTCACAATATATGAACTCAGTCAGTAGTATGTGCCAGTTATTAGAGAATATGTAGCCTTGAAACTTAAAATAGAATCCTCAAATTTTAGAATCTTTGATTTTGAAGAATTTGAATGGGAGGATTTTGAAGCTATGTATATTATCAGAAGGTGGGTATAGCTGTCAAAATTCAATGGAAATGTTACCAGTGGCTAAAACTTACACAATGGTTATTTATTTTTTTTAATTCACTAGAGAAAGAAAATATTTGGGAATGGTGCTGTTACTGAGTAGGACAGCAGAACTGGGGAGTAGTGAATGGAAATAATATTTCTGACTATGTTTGCATGAGGTGATAATTGAAGAACTCTTTGCCAAGGCATTTGAGTGAGAATTCTGTGATTTTATGTTCGGAGAAAGCACACAAATATTGGATTTTGAAGATATTGAATTTGAAGAGTCTTCAGGTGCTGATACATTTCCATAAGCTTATGAATAATGTTACTAAGGATTAATGTTACCACAAGGAAAGGGCTGAGGAATATGTGCTCTTGTCGTCCTCACATATGCTTTCCAGTTATTGTCATCAATCATCCTTCTGTTGGAGTGGAGACATGATAAAACATGGATTTCATTAAAAAATGAACACTAAAACAAAACATCACATGAATTTCATGAAGACATAGGGCTGTATCTGACTGTTTGAGAAGTGAGAATATTTGAGTCAGATCTAATGGATTTATCAGAGAAGAGAAGCACCTGCTCAAGAGAGACAACTCAAGGTCATATTATCTGGGCATAAAGTACACTCAGTTTAGCATGGACTAGAACTTGTAGGTCCAAACTCTTCATATTTGTTAGCATTCCCTGATGGGAATAAAGGTGAGTAGGCAAAGAGAAGAGTTCATAAGAGTAAATTCACAAGGATTCACAATATAAACTAGAATGCCAGCTTAATCATTGATGATGAGAAATGAAAATACAGTATGGGCTGGTCAATGTATCATCTCCCTGTAAGGTGGGCAACACTGTTGCCCATGTTATAAGGTAATAATAATAAAAATGATGATTAATTCTCACTAACTTATCAAAGCTTCATGAATAAATTAATATGCATTAATTCCCCTAGATAGTTGTAAAAGATAACATCAACAATCAACAATTGCACCAATTACATCAACATAAACCTAACTCTGAAGTTAGGTTAAATAAAGGATCATCTGATCATTCTGAAATTCATAATTCACAGTGGATAGTCCCATTATTGGTAATGGGACTCAGTGTATCAGGTTAGCACCTTTAGATGGATAATTAGTTCCAAATCAGGATCCTGTTTACCAGTAGTCTCAGGCAAATGAGCCACAGACAATAACAGAATTATTTTAATTGAGTTTCACCTAATCACTCACTTCCTTAGAAACATTCTATTTTATCAATTTCTAGCTGAAAACTTCGTCTAGTTAAAAAGTTATTTTTTCTTTGCAATGCCAAGCTTAAATCTATTCTACAAGGTTAAAGGAATAATGGAGCAAATGATAAACCTTTCCACAAAATTCATTATAAACTATGGATACTGTACTTTGTTGAACAGAGAGCAACATAATTTATACTTTAATGCATTAGCTTCTGACTCCTTAACCTCGGATATGGAGAGAAAATGTGATTTCAGTTGTCACCGGGTTACTACAAATTGAATCAATCAACCAACTCAATATGACCTAGTTAAATAGCACTTAAAAAAGTAAAATTGTTGCAGGCAATATGCTGGGCTAGTGAGGAGAAAATAAAATTCCTGTCCTCAAGCATCATGTAATCTAATTCTATTCTGTTCCTTTATAAGACTAATAATGTAGCATCCTTCTTCAATAATTCAATACTGTGCTCCTCAAATTAGTGAATTACAAACACTGTAATACTGTAAAGTTTATAAGGTTTGTGGAATGAGCTGCATGTCTTGAAAAAGGAAGAACCAATCAGTCTTTGAACAAGAGTTCAGATCTTCCAAAAGCATGTTTTGAAGGTTTTGAAACATGCTTGAAAACATGTTTGACATGTTGACAACATGACATGTTGAGAATATGACATATTCAATATGTTCATGTTTGAACAAAACATGAAAGTTTTGTTCCCTAAAGTGTTATTTCTATTTACTTCTTTCCCCGGTATTCATTTTCCTCACTTATTTCTCCTTGTTATTTATTTACTTATTCTTTAAACAGTGTCATTGAGGAAAAGGCAAAGAGCATTGCCAGTTTTGGAAAGAAATGCTAATTTCCTTTTTTTCAGAGATACAGCAACAATCCTAGTGGGAAGCTGGGGGTGGGGATTATTTGATGACTGTGATCTTGTAACAGTTACTTACATTCCTGTAATCACATACATCATGGGATTTTATTAGGACTAATTTCCAAAGGACAGGTTGGGCAAAAGGATGGGATCATTATGATTTTAATATCAAGTATCATAAGGATGATATAGATGACAGATTCAGAGTATGGGTTAATCTGGACTGAGCCTAATGTCAGTGGAAGCCAGGAAGAGGTAATAATTGTGGAAGTATTAGGATATTGCTGGGTTTTTTTCTTTTCTTTTCTTTCTGTGCTTTAGAAGCTCTCGATTCTCCAAAATTTCAATTTTTCCCCCATAAGTGTATGTGTAAGAAGGGCCTCTGGAAGATTCTATGCTTGATTTTATAACACAACTGAGTATCTATGAAGTAAATATGTGAATTAAGTAGTACATAGTACACAGAGCCAGCATTATTTTATCCTACAGATTTGCTTTTCCAACAGTCCATAAATATCCTTTTTCCTTCTATGCCTCATTTTAATGAAGCACTATAACCAAAGTAACATAAACATTTCAAAATGCTAAGGGTACAATTCAATATTTTCAGCTTTAAATGGTTCCTTTAATCAGAAGATGAACATTGTTCTATGGAAAAGGTCTTTCACTGTTCATGTGTTCATCTGCTTAATTTTATGCTTCCTAAAGCAATCATTCCTCTATGAAGCATTTTTCTTCCTGTATGGCTCCAAAACTAATAAATTGGTCCAATTAATCAGCTTTATAATTCATGATACAAGAAGGAAACAGTTTCGCAAGTCCATATTACCTCTGGCACTAACAAAGCATGTTTAGCTGAAACCTGAATAAAGTGATTCACTGAGTAAAATTCCATGATATTTGTACAATCAGGTTGCTAATTTAGAAAAAAAAAAAAAACTCTTGAGGAAAGCAAAGAGAATTATCAACTTTGTATATTGGATATAATTTTATCCTTTCTGAAAGAAAACACACAAAACCAAAGTAAATTTATAGAAATATCAGCTACGTTCTTGCCTTGATTATCATGACACACCTCACTTTTGACAATGTCCCTTCTTAAGCTTGATAAATAGCTCATGCTTAATGCATTTTCAGTCACATTCTCTCAATATGGTTAGTTTTTAACATAATTTGTAAAGTTATTAATGGTAATTTTGATGCTCAGAAGCCAATAATTAACTTCCTTTTTTATTAATTTTTTAAAATTAACTTCCTTTTTATTTTATGATTTAGTACCTGCCAAAATTAAGTGTTACTGGGCCTTATTTGCTCTTTTTAATTATATGGAGGTAGAAGTTTCAAATATCCCTCTTTGTTCTGCATCAAACCCAAGCTCAAGCAATATACAGCTATTACAGCTGGTAACCCCAACCCTAACTGGCTCACTGATTTAGTTGACTGCCTCTGCTTCTCTCCCTGATGAACATTACATTGCAGGGACTTAGAGACCATATATGTTTCTATCACCTATCCATACCAAGGTTACTATTAGCTTGTTCGGGAATCAATAAGCAGATAGCTTACAAAATTATACTGAATTATGTACAAATTCCAATATTTATTTCCCAAAGTTCATTGCTAAGTCTTCCTTTAGCAATATTTCCCACCAAATAAAGCAAAATGAGAATAATCCTCCTAAAACTGCCCTAGAATAGAACATCACCCATCTCAGGGAAATACAAATCAAATCCACAATGAAATACCACCTCACATCTATCAGAATGGCTAAAATTAACAACACAGGAAACAACAGATGTTGATGAGGATGCAAAGGGGAGCCCCCTTGCACTGTTGGTGGGAATGCAAGCTGGTGTAGCCACTCTGGAAAATGGTATGGAGGTCCCTCAAGAAGTTAAAAATAGAGCTACTCTATGACCCAGCAATTGCACTACTGGGTATTTAACCCAAGTACACAAAAATACTGACTCAAAGGGATACATGCACCCTGATATTTATAGCAGCATTATCAACAATAGCCCTATTTGGAATTTATTTATTTATTTATTTATTTATTTATTTTTTTTTTTTTAAAGAATTCTACCAGATATTTTTTTTTTCTTATGTTAGTCACACAGAGACAGAGAGAGAGGCAGAGACATAGGCAGAGGGAGAAGCAGGCTCCATGCACCGGGAGCCCGACTTGGGATTCGATCCCGGGTCTCCAGGATCACGCCCTGGGCCAAAGGCAGGCGCTAAACCGCTGCGCCACCCAGGGATCCCCAACTATTTGGAATTTAAATAAAAACTCAAAAAAGGAAAAATAGGTGGTCATTTTTTATAGTTTATCAAAGTCTATTTGTATAAATCCCACGTGCAATTTGGACATGGAAGTGTACACCTGCTATCAAAGTGTACGATGTTTTAGTCATATTATTAGCAGGATATTTTAGCAGAATCCTCACAAAAATCGTTATTTTCAGAATTTTAATGATCTTCAAAATATTCTAAGAAGCTAAGATCAATGGTTATCTTTCTGAAGTTTAAAATGAAACTGTGTCTTTAAGAGATTATATTTTTGTTCTTTGCCAAAGCCCTTGCATAAAATGTTTAACTGTCCCTGAAATTTTAATATTTAGTAAAAGTAGCATTTCTTCCTCCTCTGACTGCAGATTGTGCATCCATTAAAGGAAACCTGCAAAGGGAGTCCAGTTCAGTTTCACAGATTTCAACAAATTCAGAGTATACTCCAAAACAGCATAGGTAGCTTAAAAGTAGCAAAACTGAGATTCAAATCTGACTCCAAACGTTGGGGTTTCATAAGGTCAAAGCAAAGAATGAGAAATGCAAACTATCGACACAAAATTTATAAATACACTTCATGCTGAGGGACAAGTGTTCTCTTCCCCTGGCGGAGGACATGACGGACTGTAATGGTCTGTGACAGAAAACTCAATGAAAAATTCATTGTCTAATCACATATTTATCAAACACCTAAAATATGCAAGCACTGCTTTGCCTTCTGAGGAGAAAACAGTAAAATAAAGAAATCTTGTCCTCACGGAGTCTGCGAGTTGATGCACTTCAAGATCCTTTTGTTGGAATCAAGGGTAATTTCACAGCCTTCACAAAAGGATTAAGCGAGACTCTGAAAATGCACATTGTCGGGTATCAGTTCATGCCTCTAATCATTATTTCGAGTTCTTGCCATAGTTTTGATTTTGAGAGCATGACTGACGTTGCACATATTTATGTTGGTCGCCAAATTCTAATTTCAGTGGCAGAGGAAAACAATTTTCTTTGTTTACTAATGCAAAGTGGAAGGAGATAGAGAATAATGTTGAGAGAACTCAAAATAACTTTTTTCTAAGAAAAAATAAATAACTTTTTCTGAAACACTTTTGAGAGACACTTGTGTGTTGGTTAAGTGCATTATATGAAACATGAAACATAAAACACACAGAATGAAACTTAAACTGGTGAATCATGGTAGATTAAGCAAAATGGTAAACTTGAATTGGGTTTTTACACTTGTATTAAATATTTACTATGTACTTTTAACTCTTCCATATATTATATATAAACATATACCTAACTATGTTAAAATTGGGGCATTTTGGAAGTTGAGTATAACATAAGCAAAAACATCCTGTTTTGTTTACTGAAAGAAAAAAGAAAAGAAAGCCTAGGAAAGATGAATCACATGCTCCAGGTCACAAAGCTGTTTAATACAGGACCTAGAAAACCATGGAGTCATCTCAACTTTTAGTGCAATGATCTTTTTCTCCCTCAATTTTGCTTTAGGATTTAAATAGGTGTGTGGCATGACATTGTTTGATTTTATGAATTCCCTCCAGAAGATATTTATTAAAATAAAATATGCCTGGCATGCAGCAGTAAACACCTGCAGTGCAGAATTTAGACTTTAATGAGCAAGTACCCAAGTTTTTAAAAGTTTTCCTCATTTTTCCTTCAGAGTAAAGCCAGTGGCATATGAGATCTAGGCGCACTGCTTGTGAGCACAAAGTAGATAACTCTACGTGGAAGGATTTGTTTTCATTGACACTGAAGTTAGGACTTATATTTAAAAAAAAAAAATGAAATCAGGAGCACCTGGGTGGCTCAGTTGGTTAAGCACCCAGGACCCTGGGTGATCTCAGGGTCCTGGGATTGAGCCCTTAGTCAGGCTCCCTGCTTGGTGGGGACTCTGCTTCTCCCTCCTTTCCTCCTGCCCACTCATGCCCTCTCTCTCTCTCTCTCTCTCTCTCTCTCTCAAATAAATAAAAATCTTTAAAAACAAAGTGAAACCAAATGACCACCACAAAAAAATACTTGCATTCTATCTGAAGTGACAAAGGAATGTGTGAAATAATCTTGAAAAAGAAGGCTAATATTACCTCTTAAGGTGACTTCTCCAGCAAAACGCCTTCCTGAAGAGTAGCAAACGTGCATTCTCTGAGCCAGAAGGCTGGGCACGATGGAAACCATTACCCACTTCCAGTCGGTTCCATTTTTCTGGTAGCTGTAACTGGTTAACTAAACCAGGAGTTTACTGTTTTGTTTAAGATTTATTATGTATTTATTTGAGAGAGAGAGAGATTGAGAGCATGAGCTGGTGTAGGGGCCGGGGAGGAAGGGAGAATGTCAAGGAGACTCTCCATTGAGCATGGAGCCCAATGCAGCGCTTGATCTCACCACCCTGAAGTCATATGCTTAACCCACCCACTGAGCCACCCAGTCACTCCAGGAGTTTGTTCTTTGCTACAAAGTACCTTGTTACTGGTACTGAAATACCAGGGCTAGTATCTGGCAGAAACAGTTTCTTCTATTTCTTTTAGTCTCTTCCCCAAATAATATTCTCTTAAATTGAATAATCAATGTTCATTTCTTATTTACCTATGAATGAAAGCTACCATGTGTTTCTTACAGATTTGCACATGTTTATATTTTAGGGACTGTAGCTTTTACTATAAAGAAAATATCCATTTCTTCAAGAATCTTGGCAAAATCCTAATATGCCATTTAATTTGGAGACCTCAGTGTTAGGGAAAGGGCAGTGATGGGGGGCGGGGGATACCTATTGTTTGGTGTGGTTTGGTTTTACTGTTGTTGCTTTTTTTTTTTTAAGAATTATTTATTTATTCATGAGAAACACAGAGAGAGGCAGAGAGAGAAGCAGGCTCCATGCAGGGAGCCCAATGCAGAACTTGATCCTGGGACCCTGGGATCAGGGCCTGAGCCAAAGGCAGATGCTCAACCACTGAGCCACCCAGTCATCCATTGGTTTTGGTTTTGAAACTTTAGTGAGAAAAATACATAATATTGAGCTCAAGAACGCTGTGTTTGGTGTGTCACTGGGTCAAGTTGGGGGTGCACATGGCTGAAGTAGCAAACAACATATACATAAATAAAGATACATGGGGTCACAGAGACAGAGAGTATACCAAGACTCTCTAATGTCTAATTCTACCCCGGACCCTTAGATACACTCGTCCTACGCGTCTCCAACTGAATGTGGCTTGCCACAGAACCATTTGTTTCCATTTAAATCCCAGCCTTCTCCATCTTAGTAAATGGCTCTGCAATCTCTGTAGCCATTCAGACTGACACCTAGAGCTCATCCTTGATTCTTCCCCTTTCATCTCAGCTGCAATCCAGCTCCATGCTCCATCAGCTCTACCTCTAAAATGTACTTCCTGAGTCTGACCCCAGGAGTCCCTCCTTATCCACGGGGGCTACATTATAGGGCCCTCAGAGGATGCCTGGGGCTGCAAATAGTGGACCCTACATATACCATCTTTTTTCCTATATGTACGTACATGGCAAAATTTAATTTTTCATTTGGGCAGCATCAGAGTTTCATAACAATAGCTAATAAGAGAACACTGATATCAATATAAAAGTTATGTGAATGTGGTCTCTCTCTTCCTCTCAAAATACCTTACTGTACTGTATTCACCCGTCTTCCTCTTGTGATAATGTAAGATGATAAAATACCTACAGGATGAGATAAAGTGTGGTGGATGGTATAGGCCTGTGACCTAGTGCAAGGTGGCTACTGACCCTCTGATGATCAACAGAATGGGGTACCACAGTTGACTGGGAGTCATGGAAACCACAGACAGTGCAACTGTGGCTAAGAGAGGACCGCTGACTTATGCCCATCTCCACCGTTTAAGTCTGGACCAGCCTGCCATTATGTCTCACCTCCAGTCAGGAAGCAATGTCCTGTGCAGTTCCTCTGCTTCCTCTTTCGCCCAGCTATATCCACCTTACACTCAGACACCAATGTCAATGAGATGATGGTGTTGCTTTGCTCCAACTCGAATGGCTTCCTTTGGCCACAGGAATCAACACCAACCTGCTATCAGTGGTCTCAGAAGACCTGCATTGTCTGCCTCTGCCTCTCCCTGACTGCTTCTCCCTCCACTTGCTGTTGTCAATATGGTCACCCAGACTGGCTTTTTAAAAAAATATATTTTATTTATTCATTCATGAGAGACACATAGAGAGAGGCAGACACACAGGCAGAGGGAGAAGCAGACTCCATGCAGGGAGCCCGATGCAGGACTTGATCCCAGGACCCTGGGATCATGACCTGAGCCCAAGGCAGATGCTCAACTACTGAGCCACCCAGGTGTCCCCCATAATGGCTTTTTTATAGTCAAACAGGTGAAGTCTATTCCCAGTCAGTCCCTCTGCCCTTGATGTTTCTCAGACTTAGAAAGCCCTTCCTCCAAATGACTGCATGGATGCCTCCACATTGTTCAGTTCTCATTTCCAAGGGGACCCCCTCAAAGGATGCCTGCCAGTACTGCTTTCCACATTATTTTATTTTCAGTATTCATCAGTAGTTGAGCTCATCTTATGCATTACCTTATTTAGTTCTTGTCTTTTTCCTCTTTGGAGATAAGGATATTGATTTTCATCATCAACGTATCTCCAGCTGTGGAAACATCCTTCACGTAGCAAGATTCTGATAGATATTTGTTTACTGACTATTTGCAATTTTTAAGGATCTGACAAGTATTGCCTATAGTATAAATTTTTAAGCAGACGCCTCTGGCATGCATATATATTTGACCAATTTTATATGTAAATTTAGAAAATTATTTAATTATTTAATAACTTGCTACTTAAACTGTACGTACCTGGAATGGTACTCTGAGGTCTGCAGGACTTTGATTCTCTCACTGGCTTTTGTTGGATGCCAATCTGACGTTGAAAAAAATCTATAATATACTATATGTACTTACTACATATATATAGTATGGTGATATATACGTTTACATGGGTTTTTCCATCAAACCTTAATCATTGAGTTTTGGAACTTTCTGGGACCTTGGAGTTCACAAAAGTAGAAAGGCACAACCTATTAGTGGTAGGCATTAAGTCTAGGTCTTCTACAGTAGATCTACTGATATTTTTATAAATAATGTTACATAACATATTTCTCTGTACCTCAATGAAAATTAAAAATGTTAGGTCGCAATAAAATACCTGACATACGGAATACATTGATAAAACATCTAAATTAAATTTAGATTCAGGAGAAAACATAGCAAGCATATCCTGGAATTTTCTGACGGTAATAATAGATGTTATTATTCTCATTTCACATTGCTTCCAAGTAATAAAAAGTGAACATTGACACTGAAAAAAAAAGCTTGTGCATACTCATAAATGTTAATATATATCATTTGAAAACATTAGCATGCAAGCTGTATCAAAATAAAGATTTTTTATTTATTAATTTATTTTTTTAAGATTTATTTATTTATTTGTGAGAGAGAGAAATAAACCACAAAGGAGAAGGGCAGAGGGAGAATCTGAAGCAGACTCTGTGCTGAGTGTAGAGTCCAATGTGGAGCTGGATCTCAGGACTTTGAGATCACGACCTGAGCTGAAATTGCAGCTGACTCTTGGTCGGCTGCTCAACTTACTGCGCCACCCAGGTGCCCTCAAAAAAGACATTTTAAAATTTAGTAGTGTATTAGTAGCTGACTTTTTCGTTGTTTATTGGCAGCAGAAAACAGAAGAGTATCATTCTATACTTGAATAAGATGTTTAACACGTTTTCCTCTCAAAATTTCAAAATGATCTTCCCTTGTGTACATACTGACAAATTTCCAGACTTTGTTAAAATTCAAATTGTCATTTCAAAAGATCGGCCTCTATACTGTGACTATTAATAGTACAGAACAATGAGCAGAGCATGAAGGCTGTGCATCCAAATGCTAGTGTTAGAGTTTCTAGAAATGTAGAATGTAGGCCATTAGAATGGGAAACAAGTGGAGCCACATCCACTCCAATTAGAGCACTCATCCCTGCATCCCTGCACTTTGCTTACTGGACTCTAGATTAGAAGATGTAGATGGTGCCCTTCTTTGATTAAGGGCATGGGATCAGCGTAAGCTCATGTGATTCCATTTGTGGCAGTGATTCTTAACATAATTTTCAGAATTTTGAAAAGTCTTTTAACACAGAAAGAGATTTCTAGATTTTGCATTTCTATTGTGATGGTCAAAATAGTTAAACATTCAATATTTACTTAGATGATGAATTTTTTCCTTAAAAATACAAAAACCAAAACTCCCAATAGCACAGAAACTACTCAGCTTCTGTGACTTCTACTGATTTCACTGAGTTCTGAAGATTGAACCCACTTATCTATAAAATCCCCAGGGTTCTTGTCAGAATGATGTGCTTCTGTTTCTTCCAAATTACATCTAAGAGTCCATTTACAGGACTATTATCCCGATATAAGTCACAACATTTATTTTGTGAGAGAGGACAGGAGTAGTAAGTGGAAAAGTCTGTGTGAATTTGTATCATTGGATAAAGGGAATGTGTGTTCCTATGTGACATAAAATCGCCCTGGGATGAAACATGGGAGAGCCACCACGGATCCTGAAGGCCATGATAGAGAAGCAATAAGAGATGTTCCAGCCACATCAGTTCATTTTGATTTCTCGATTTAAATAGAACCTCTAGCAATTTTTAGACATGAAAAGAAACTGTCATGTAATAGATTATTTTTTCAAATAATTATTTTAACATTTTTATTTTTTGTTATTACAGTTTAAGTCATTATTAGTATTGATGAATAAGTCTAGAGATCTAATGTATTGCACAATGATTACAGTTAATCCTACTGTATTAGATACTGGAAACTTGCTAAGAGTAAATTTCAGGTGGTCTCATAAAAAATAGCAATTATGTGATCCGAAAACTCATTGGAGCCTTGGTTTGCCTTTGCTAACAGTGGGGTTCTTTTTTTACTTTTTAAGGAAACATATAACTGTCTATGTGGCATGGAAAGGAAGAACTCTGGTTCCAAATTTGGCAATGAACAAACTATAAAAAGTCCATTTTCTCTTCACAGTTCATTGCCACGTGGGAAAATATGCTCCGAATATGAAAGTGTTGCCATGAAAAAAAAAATAAAAATAAAACATTCAGCATGGAACTGTGAAGCAGCTTGACATATGATGTGGGCCAGGGATCTCAGATGAGAATAGCCTGTGTGTCCGACCATTCAGATTTAGACTTGATGGATGACATTTAATAATTCAGTTAAAAAAAAATAATAAGTCCCGGGCACCTTGGTGGCTTAGTCAGTTAAGTGTCTGCCTTCAGCTCAGGTCATGGGCCTGGGGTCCTGGGATCGAATGCCAGGTTGGGTTCCCTGCTCAGTGGGGAACCTATTTCTCCCTGTCCCTTCTGCTCCTGCTCTCTCTCTTTCTATCTCTCATAAATCAATCAATCAATCAATCAATCAATCTAAAACAAAAACCTCCACTTAATGCAAACTGGTGCAGCCACTCTGGAAAACAGTATGGAGGTTCCCCCAAAAAGTTAAAAAAAGAGCTATCCAATAGTCCAGCAAGTGCACTACTAATAATTTACCCAAAGGAATACAAAATACTGATTCGAAAAGATACATGCACGCTGATGTTTATAACAGCAATATTAACAAGAGCCACGACGTGGAAAGAGCCCAAGGGTCCATCGACTGATGAATGGATATACTGGAATATTACTCAGCCATCAAAAGAATGAAATCTTGCCATTTGCAATCATGTGGATGGAACAAGAGAGTATAATGCTGGGCGAAACGAGTCGGAGAAAGACAAATATCATATGATTTGACTCATATGTGGCATTTAAGAAATGAAGCAAATGAACACCGGGGGGAGAAACAGGGAAAACAAGAAACAGACTCCACCATAGAGAACAAAGTGGTGGTTACCAAAGAAGTGGGTGGAGGGAAGGGTGCAATAGGTAATGGGGATTAAGGAGAGCACTGCTTTTGCGGAGCACCCAGTGTTGTGTGGGAGTACTGAATCACTAAATTCTACACGGTATGCTAACTGGAATTTAAATAAAAACTTAGAAAAAAAGAAACACAAAAAATTAAAAAGTAAAGAGATCTCTCTCACACACACACCCACACAACTCCCCCCTATATTAAGATTTAAAAAAAAATGCTGCTTTTCAACATTGATAATATATACAATGATTTTTTCCCCTTTCTATAAATAAGAGAATAGGTTCTTTTTTCTTTTTGTGGAAAAATTTCAACTTCACTACATGGAGGTAACTGAATTTGAGGATGTTTAGGCTTAGCTAGCAGACCCAGTTTTTAAATTTTGATGAATGCATAAGCCACAGACTCTTCTATTTGTTGTTGCGGTTCCAATTAATTTGTAAGCAACAAAGAGCACCATCATAAGATAGGTGGGTGAAAATGAAATCAGTAAAATCCTCAATTATTTCTAAGTTTGTCATCTCAGAGCAGGAGGTTCCTGAGGAAAAGGCCTGTTTTGTCTTTTTGTTCTGTTCTGTTTTGTTTTCCATTTTTTAAAAAAGTTGTTTCAGGGGTAGAATGTAGTGGTTCGTCAGTTGCATACATCACCCAGTGCTCATCACATCACATGCTCTCCTTAATGCCCATCACCCAGTGTCCGCATCCCCCCAAACCACATCTCCTCCAGAAGTTTCGTTCTTCTGCATGTGGCTGTCCAATTTTCCCGACACCATTTGTTGAAGAGATTGTCATTTTTCCAGTGGATTTTCTTTCTTGCTTTGTCCAAGATGAGTTGACCATAGAGTTGAGGGCCCATTTCTGGGTTCTCTATTCTGTTCCATGGTTCTACGTGTCTGTTTTTGTGCCAGAACCACACTGTCTTGATGATCACAGCTTTGTAGTACAGTTTGAAATCCGGCATGCAGATGCCTCCAGCTTTTACATTACTTTGGCTAAAGTCAGGGTCTTTTCTGGTTTCCATCTCTGTGAAGAATGCTGGTGGTGTTTTGATAGGGATTGTATTGAATGTGGAAATTACTTTGGCTAGTATAGACAGTTTAACATATTTGTTCTTCCAATCCATGAAAATGGAATGTTTTTCTTTCTTTTTTTTTTTTTTTTTTTTTTTTGTGCCTTCCTCAATTTCTTTCATAAGCGTCCTCTAGTTTTCAGGGTACAAAAATCCTTTACTTCTTTGGTTAGGTTTATTTCTATGTATCTTATGAGTTTTGGTACAATTGTAAATGGGATCAATTCCTTGGTTGCTCTTTCTTCTGCTTCATTGTTAGTGTATAATAATGTGACAGACTCCTGTGCCTTGATTTTATATCCTGTGACTTTGCTGAATTCCTGTATCAGTTCTAGCAATTTTTTTTTTTTTTTTGATGGAGTGTTTTGGGTTTTCTACATAGAGTATCAGGTCATCTGTGAAGAGTGAGAGTTTGACTTCTCCTTTGCCCCAATTTGAATGCTTTTTATTTCTTTTTGTTGTCTGATTGCTGAGGCCAGGACTCCTAGTACTATGTTGTACAACAGTGGTGAGAGTGGGCATCCCTGTCGTGTTTCTGACCGTAGGGGAAAAGTTCTCAATTCTTCCCAGTTGAGGATGATCTTTGCTGTGGGTTTTTCATAGATGGTTTTTATGATATTGAGATATGTTCCTTCTAGCCCTACCCTGGAGAGTTTTTATCAAGAGAGGATGCTGTATTTTGTCAATTGCTTTTTCCACAATTATTGAAAGGATTGTACAGCTCTTGTCCTTTCTTTTATGAATATGTTGTATCACATTGATTGATTTACAGATATTAAACCACTCTTGCAGCCCAGGAATAAATCCCACTTGGTCTTGGTGAATAATCCTTGTAATGTACTGTTGAATCCTATTAGATAATATCTTGGAATTTTTGCACCCATGTTCACCAGAGATATTGATCTGTAATTCTCCTTTTTGGTGGGGTCTTTGTCTGGTTTTGGGATCAAGGTAATTCTGGCCTCATGGGAAGAGTCTGGAAGTTTTCCTTCCATTTCTCTTTTTTGAAACAGCTTCAGATGAACGGTATAATTTCTTCTTTAAGAATTCTTCTTTGAAAGAATTCCCCTGGGACCCATCCAGCCCTGGACTCTTTGTTTGTTGCAAGATTTTTGATGATTGCTTTAATTTCTTTACAGGTTATGGATCTTTTCAGGTTTTCTGTTTCTTCTTGTTTTCTTCCAGATTTGTTGGCATATAGTTGCTCATAATATGTTCTTATAATTGTATTTCTTCTATGTTGGTTGTGATCTCTCCTATTTCTTTCATGATTTTACCTATTTGGGTCTTTTCTCTTTTCTTTTTGATAAGTCTGGCTAGGGGTTTGTCAATCTTTTTAATTCTTTCAAAGAACCAGCTCCAAGTTTTGTTGATTTGTTCTACTGGTTTTTTGGTTTCTATTTCATTGGTTTTTGCTCAATTTTTATAATTTATCTCCTCCTGCTGGGTTTAGGCTTTATTTTCTGTTCTTTTCCCAGCTTCTTTAGGTACAATGTTTGGCTATGTACTTGAGAACTTTCTTATTTCTTGAGAAAGGTTTGTATGGCTACAGACTTTCCTCTTAGGACCACATGTGCTGCATTGCAATGGTTCTGAACTGTCATGTTTAATTTCCATGTTGTTTTTTTTTAATTCTTCGTAATTTCCTGGTTGATCCATTCATTCTTTAGTAGGATGCTCTTTAACCTTTATTTATTTGTTATCCTTCCAAACTTTTTCTTGTAGTTGACTTCAAGTTTTAAAACATCGTGGTCAAAAAACCTGCATGGAATATTCTCAATCTTTTTGTACCTGTTGAGACCTGACTTGTGACCCCATATGTGATCTATTCTGGAAAACATTCCATGAGCACTCATGAGGAATGTGTACTCTGCTGCTCTAGGACTGTCCCTCCTGGGAGAGGGAGGCAGGGTGTCACCATGCTTCTACCTTTTCTGGGTCTCTGCCCAGAGAGTGGTCACAAAACCATGCAGCCCTTCACAGTTTACAGCAACACAGAGCAGAAAACCGGTGCTAAACTCAGTTTTCATCTGGCTTCCCCACTTCAATGACTGGGAACTCTGCTGCACCCAGGCACCCCTGTTCTTCCTGTGACCCCAGGGATCCTGAGACCTTGCTGTTCCACTTGGTATTTTCTCCTGCTTTGACACCTGAGCACCTTTAAGTCAGGGATGTCCTCCACCGTAGCCAACTTCAAAAAGTTCCAGTTTTGCATTCTGCTGCTGCTAATACTTTGTGGTAGCCTCCTCAGGCAGGCTCCCTCCCCTCCTGGTGTCCTCCAATATGTAGCCCCTGATTCAAGTCTCCACACCTCCTACCTTCTGAAAAGGCAGTTCTATTTAGAGAATTGTAGCATTTCTTTTCTCAGATCTCTGATCGATTTTGCAGGTGTTCAGAAACATTTGATAATTATCTAGCTGAACTCCAGGGACCAGATGACTTTAGGGTGCCCCTATTCCTCTGCCATCTTCTCTCCTCCTAGGCCTGATTATTTTAAAAGGAGGAAGATTATATTCAGCTCTGTTTCATGTTGCAAACAGCCATTCTTCTCTTACATTAGTCTTGGCCTTAAAGGGATATCAAAGCCAGTACCTCTAGCTTAGGCTGCAGCAGTGTGATTTAATGTTAAGACCTTGGCTCTGGGCTTGGACTTGGGACTACATCCCAGCCGTCATATTTATTGTCTGTATGCCCTTCTTTAAAACTCTTTTACACTTGTAAAATGGCAATATTAATAACAGGCTGACTCAAAGTTTTTGTGAGGAATGAATTAAAAACATGCATTAAAGGGCTTACCATAATCTTCAACAGGGATAGGTACTCAAAAAATATTAGCAATTATCAGTGTTTGGCAGTTGCACATAATCATATTAATTAGAATTTCAATTTCTCCTCTAGTTTCATAGCTATTGTACCACAAAACTCTTTATACTCAGCACACATTCTTTGTTTCTTCTATGATTAGTGACTTTGAGATGATTGGGTGATTTATTAAATTATTAAGCATAAAATAAGAGATTCATTATTACAGCTTCCCACCTTTCAAAAGCATTTATATAAATAGTCTAAGACAAATAGTAGTTGTTTTGTAAACATGCTAATGGCTATGAAAGTAATAAATCCCAAACCAAAACCCTCAGGCCATTTCCTCCAATGTTTGGTTATAGATCTCATTTTTCTTAGTTTTAACTGAAATTCTTTTTTAAATTTGACTTTTTTCCTCCTCTTCTTTTCTTCTTCTTTTTTATTTCTATTTTTATGGACTTGAAAAATAAATACTTTGATGTTTAGAAAAAAAAAGTGAAGTTAATTATCTTGAGTACTAATTATAAATCACTTCACAAAATGCTATTTGCTAAGTCAAATGATGTAAATTATTTCTACCATTTCTTTGTTTTATTTCCATTGCTATCATTCATTCCTAAAGCTTTTCCAGTTTCACTTGATCCTTTAATTTTTATTTTTTAATTTAATTTTTTTTCAAAGTTTCATTCATTTGTTTTAGAGAGAGAGCATGCAAGCAGGGTGGAGAAGGGCAATGGGAGAGGGAGAGAGAAATTTAAGAGGACTCCCTGCTGAGCCTAGAACCCCATGCCAGGGACCCTAAGACCTGATCTCATGATGTGAGCCAAAACCAACAGTTAGATGCTTAATCAACTGAGCCACTCAGGTGCTCCTCATTTTTATTTTGTTTTATTTTTTAAATTTTATTTATTTATTTATTTATTTATTTATTTATTTATTTATTTATTATGGGCAGGGGGATAGAGGTAGAGGGAGAAGGAAAGAGTCTTAAGCAGACTCTGGGCTGAGCATGGTGCCAAACAAGGGGCTCGATTTCACAACTCTGAGATCACAACCTGAGGCAAAACAGAATTCAATTCTTAACCAGTTGTGCCACCCAGTCACCACTGACTTCATTCTCTTAAACAAAGGTAGTCAAAGTAAGACACAGAGTTCTAATGGAATGAGAGCTTGAACAATATAGAATGGAATGAATGATGAATTTTTAGACTCTTATGTATTCAAGTCTTCCTTACTTTACTTGGTTTTGACATTACTTGCTTTTGTTTTGTTTCCTTTAGTAGATTCTTTCTTATTTGCATTGTTGCTGACTCTGTTAGAGTTTGTTATTCTATCTCTGTAATGTGGATGACTTATTTTGATCTTCTAAAATCACTTAATTTGAATTAAGTGAATTCACTTAATTTCACCATTCCTCAAACTTGATTGTCTTGGTCTTGAGTCTCCTACATACAATATCATCAAGAATTTTGGATAAAAAATGTCTGCAGAGAGTTGACTCCTAAGATATATATAACCAGGTAATATTTATCATGTATTGAGAGTTGATTTTGTTCCAGATACTTTGTAGTAAAGATCTCATTAAATCCACATAAGAAAGAAGTGGATATTATCCTCCTTATCCAGATGAGGCCAAGGATTACATGCGTAGTGAGCACAAAAGTGGCCTTGGAAATCATGTCTATCTTTTGATGCAAATCATTTTTCTAAATACAAGGTATTTTTCTTGCCCCTTTTGCTCCTTTCCTTTATTACCTTTTTCCTCTTTTATTCTCTTTCCATCTCCTTCATGTTTCCTTTTACTTTTTCCTTATTTTATTCAAGGCTGGAAGGGTCAAAGATGAGTTGAGTCAGGACCTTAAAATTAAGTAATTCCTATACTAAAGCTTCATTTTATATACATATGTTAACATCCGCTAAATATTTTTAAATTAAACAATGAATAAAAAGTGAATCTCTAATGTGACCAAGATGGTGGAATAGGAGACCTCAGCCTCCATTCCCCCACAATGATAAGTAATTAAATAGTAACCTATAAACAAGAACAGTTCTAGAAGAGCTGTGTAGTACACTTAAGAACTTCAGCAACATAGGAGAACAAAAACTTGAGAATAACTGCATAAGAAAGAAAAGAAAAACAGGTTCACTTGCCTACATTACCTCATCCCTGAGCAGCTAGAAAGAGTCGTTCTCACCAAAAAAGGGAAATCAGGTGAGCACCAGGTTCTCCATTCTTTCAGAGCACCCTACCAAGGACCTGCTTCAATTTCACCCCGCTCAGAGACCAACAAACCTCAGATGTTCCTAGTCTCTGCTAGGAATAAGAAAGAAAACTGTGCTACTAGTATCAGCTGCACAGTGGGAGCTACCTCTGTTCCCAGTGATCTGCTCTGCAAACAATCCCAGCAGCTTTCGCCAGAGAAGAAACCAGTCTCCCTGCAGATTTCACTAGTCTTTGCCCCGCAGTTATTTATCTTTGCTGTTGCCTCCTGCATCAGTCCCTCCTGCTATCCCACTCCAAGACCAGGACCCTTAATGGCAGCCAGCCCAGGCCTCGGGAGCTGTGCATCTGCTAAAAAGCAGCATCATACAGTGGATACAACTGATATAATGGAAATACAAAGGATCATGAGAAGGCTGAACAATCACACGCCAACACATTGGACAACCCAGAAGAAACCGAGAAACTCCTAGAAAAGACAACCTACACAGATAGAATCAGGAAGAAATAAAAAATCTGAACAGACCAATAACAAGTGAGGACATTGAATCAGTAATTAAAACCACTCACCAAAAAAAAGCTGAGAAACAGACGACTTCACTGGTGAATTCAGTCAAACTTTTAAAGAAGGAATGAATGCCAATTCTGCTCAAACTCTCCCAAAAACAGAAGAGGAAAGAAAACTAATAAACTTATTTTATAAGACTGCATTACTCAGATGCCAAAGCCAGATGAAGATCCTATTAAAAAAATTAAAAAAAAAAATAAAACCACAGGCCACCATCCTTGATGAATATAGGTGCAAAAATTCTCAACAAAAAGTAGCAAAGTAAATTCAACAGCACATTGAAAGAACCATACAAAATGGTCAAGTGGAATTTATCCCTAGAAACAAGGATGGTTCAACATATTTTCCCAGAGTATATAAGATTTTATTTTGTTGATTTTTATTTCTTTAATTTGATGGACCACTTAACCTCTGAAAATCATTATTAAATTTACTGTGGTAATTGCTTCCAAGTCACTGTTTATCTGGGGGTGCCTGGCTGGCTTAGTCAGTAGAGCATGTAACTTGATCTCAGCATCATGAGTTCAAGCCCTATGTTGGGCATAAAGCTTACTTTTAAAAAATGTCACCGTTTATCTGAATAAACATAAATACCTTCTAATATGATATCACTTATGTAGTCATAGATTCTTATTTGAAAGCAAACTAATACAGCATTATTTATTCATAAGGTAAGAAAGGAAGCTCAAATTGCACTGCTTATTTTATTTTTAATTTTCCCCATGGGAACTTCAATGCATCTAGCTTAAAACAAACTTTTTTTTTTTTTTTTTTTTTTGCTTTATTTTGAGATGAACAGGAATATACGCTCGGGAGGCTTCTCAATATCATAAATTCAGAGAAAGTTTTGGGAAAAATCAATCTTCTGAACAAATGCATCATATAGCTTGCAAAAGCACTTGAAAAAATAAATGTGCCTTGTCCATTCTATAATCCAAGATTAGTTGTATTGGTAAAGCTAAAAATCAAAACATGGGGATTCATGCCTAAAGCCATGTTAAATTAGGTTTTAAAATATTCTATTGCTGATTTGTTCTTTCAGTGGTCACATACTAAGTGGAAGAAATAAAATATAAATACATAAATACAGAGTTTCTTCTGACTCCAAACCACTTGTTATTTCCATTCTATATGGCAATACGATCAACATAGTATTATTTTTTATTCTGGCAGGTTTCCTCATTGCCTGCCATTGTCAGAGCTGGAATTTAAGGCTTGTCATCATTTACACTTGGAAATGGAATTAATTTCATGCATGGAATTAATACAATACATTCTCTGTGATTCTGTTGTTGATTTGGCGGTTTGATGATTAGCCTTACATCATGCTTAAGCACATTTTATACCTTGGAAATCGTGGTGGATAACCTGATTGGAATAAGGCAACAGACTATACTGTCTTCTTTACTGAACTGAATGTCAGGGAAACACAAATATTATTTGTGAGGAATATGAGTCCAGTGACTTGACACTGTTCTATCAAGTACTCAGAGATGGATCACAAGTAGATCAGCAATTTAAGCAACTACTAATAAGTATTTTGTCATCTTCTCTCTTGGAATATGGACATCCTTCCCTAGCAAGGATGGTTAATTTTTGCCTCTGTTACTGGGAACACCAGGTGATGGGCAACTTTCTTGTTTCATTCTAAAAAGTCTTTGTGCTAATAGGGTGTGCTGGTCCCTCAAAGGACTTGTCCACCAATAGTCTATTTGGGTCTTATTTGTTATTTAAGAACTATAACATGTCCCTTCCCCACTTTATTTCTATCCCCAACCACATTGTTATCTAGTAATCAACACAATGGAAGTATTAGTATTTGGCTATTTTTGCCTAAGTAATGACAGTTTTATGTGGTTCAGCCTAATATATTTCTATTGAACTCACTACCTAGTACCTGTTCCAGATAATGTTCCAGATAGATTTAAAAGATTTGAGATTATTTTGGAAAACTCTTAAACATAATAACAAGAACAAAATAAAATTCTGATAATAAGGGTGTGAATGAGTGTGTGTGTGTGTGAAGTTCTCACAGCATATGAAATATTGTAGAAATGTAGGAAGGGGAAGAACGCTACTGGATGTTTTCTAACACATCCACTGTGATACATTTTACAATTTTGGTACTATTTTTACATGTAAAATTTCCACAAGTTCATTCGAAATAGGAACCTTTTTGCCTACTCTGCATTTTCCATGAGGCCTTGGCGATGACTTTGTTCAAATGGCAGTGCAGCATTTTGCCTTTTTCATGCCTGTTACAAAATCATTGAAGTCAGCTCTTGAAGCTGTAAAACATAAATCATATTACTTGTTATTCTACAACCATATTAAACCTTGCAATTTCCTTCACAAGGAAACCTAACACCCAGTGTGAGTGTCATCTTGTGGAGTGATTCAAATTACATATGTGAGAATTGGCCATTTTAATCACAGTGTCTTTATGTAGCTGTTGATGTGTATGTGTCCATGGGGAGTTTGGGAACAGGGAATTAATACTATCATGGATTGGATTGGGGGGAGAAGAAATACTGTGATGTGAGTTCTTCAATCTCTACCTATGGAGCTTTTCTGTTTGGTCACTGATTCACCGTCATTTGAAGATTCATTATTTCTGTTTTAATCATTTTTTCCTTTGAGAATTGTCACTCTCGTCTTATACAACTAGGAAAATATATAGAAGTAAGGACTCTAGAGCTTCAAGAGACCCACCAGAACAATCGCTTGGCCAATTTTATAGTAGATAATGTCCATTCCTGAGGCAGGATGTTTCTTTCTAGAGACCAACCTTCTGAGTAGATTAATAGTAGGAATTAATGTTATCACAGCCAAATGCATAAATGTCCTACTATTGAGCTTCCATGTGTTTCATGATACACTAGAAAGAGCAGAAGTAACAAAATAGCAATTATAATTTATTGAATCACCACTCTGTATTTTATGTGTATTACTTATGTTTACCACAAGAGAAAATACCATTATCATGCCCATTTTATAGACAAGACACCTGAGAACCAGAGTGTGTCCAAGGTCACCATAGTAAGTGGTTGAGCTAGAATTGATGTCTAGATCTGTTTTACTCTAATATCTAAGCTGCTAATTACCATATTATGTTGACTGTTTGGATTATCTATTGGTGTCTAACAAACTATCCAAAACCTGAGTGCCTGAAATAACAATAATTTATTTTGTTCATAAGTCTGCAATTTGGGCATATCTCAGTCCATTTCTGTGACATCAAGTGGGTAACACATCTGGGATAAAGGGATCCATTTTTTTTTTTAAAGAGTTGAATTTGAGAATTTAATATTAATGAGGGAATGAGATTAAAAAAAAAAAAAACCACCACCAACAACAAAAAACAACAGATCACTAGGGATAAAGTATCCACTTTCAGAATGGTCAGTCACATGGCTTATATAGTAGTTTAAGCTGTTGCCCTCTCTTCATGTGGGCATCTCTACAATGTATCTGAGGATTTCTCTTACTATGCTGGCTAAATTTTAAGGGGATCCTAAAAGAACCAAGGGGAAGCTGTGATAACTTTAATGGCTTAATATCTTAGTTTAATAAGAAATAGAGCTCTAGCTGTGCCATAATCACAAATCTACCCTACTCAACAGAAGGGAACACAGATATCATCGTCTTATGGAAGGACTGACAAAGTCACATGGTAAGAAGAGAGTGAGGTGAGTGGCATTAGGCCATCCATTTTTGAAGATACAGTCTACTAGACCTACCTATTTGCATGTTCGGAGAATCAACAACCCACTAGTCATGAGTTTTTATTTAAATAAAACTTTTGCATATTACAAAGCTATTTACATTACAGAAAATACAAGTATAGATTGAATAAAAAAAAAATCTAAGAAGTTCCCAAATCTCACCCACTCAGACATATAGTGTTATATACACACTTGAGTATATTCTTTCAATCCCTCATCTGTGTGTGTGCATGTGTTCATGTGTGTGGTGTATCATACAGTATATGCATGTGTCTTCTAGACATATATCCAAACATACAGATGTACACACACATGCACGCACATACACACATTTCAGTCACATTATTGATCCTTAATCATTCTTCCTGTCGGCCATCAGAACTATACCTATGAGGTCTATTGATGTTCAGCCTTTCCCTCTATAATTTAGGACTGGCCGTCATAGTCACTAAAGTTTATAATATCTGATCCCCAAAAGGAAAACCTAACACTCTTCATTTACTTATGATTAATGTCCTTCTCATCTTCCTGTCTTCCTACGTTTACTGTTAAATTCACAACCAGTGCTCATGCTGATAGGAGGGCCTTTGGATGTAGCACATTACATGGGTTCTACGGACACATATGGTATTGATTAAGGATATGAAATCATATTAACAGAGACATGGGAGCAGAGGCTGGAAATATGCTTGTACTGCTGGTCATGTTCTCCTGACTTTTATTCAAAGAACATGCTTCAGTCAGCTGCTAGTCTAAGTGTAAGACATATACATCAGACACAGAACTGACCCACAGCTTTGAGCCAAGCACATCCTGAGCCAGCCTCGCTCTGCAGAACCAGCTGACCTGCAGGTTCATATGTAAGAATAAATTATTGATGTTTTTTCACTGAGTTTTAGAGTACTTCTGTTAGTCAAATAGTTTACAAATTCATCAGGAAGAAACGTTGAATACCTAGCTTCTATCAAAATTTACATACAAAGTGAAGTTTTGCATCAACCACCTGACAATGACAGTCATTAATCCTGAACTTTTAGAATTATAACACTACTTAGGATCAAAACTGTCCACTTTCAAATTTAAAGAGAAAAGACATTGTCAGGCTAACAAAGGCAGTTTACTTTTGAGTTAGAAACGTTTGAGTGATGAGAAAATCAGGCATAAAAAACAAAACTGGATAAAGAAGTGATTTTTTAAAATACAGCATATACTGGTAAGAGTTCTAAAATTGGAAACTATTCCAGGAATGGCCTACATGACCTTGAGGAAATCATGCTTTCAATTATCCTTGTGTATAACATGAATAGATTAGAACAGACATTCTCCTGTGCCCTTTGATGTTGTAAAATTCTGACCAATTTCTAGAATGTAAATAGGAACTAACAAGAATGAGCTCTTACTCTCAAGGTGAAGCTATCAGAAGTAGATGGTACTAGTAAAAAGATCCCTGTAAATGGCCAAAAACAGAAAGTAAGTAAGATCCCAAAGCTTTATTCTTCAATGAAGACTACAGGGTGATTTCTATTAGAAACAGAGTGAGAACTTGCTTATATACTTGTGTGATATAATCTGTCTTCCAATATTGATTGATTAATATGGTGGCAAAATTCTTCTTTAAAGACAAAAGCAAAGCTTCATTATCTAAAATTGTCCAATACTTTGATACAATAATTATTCCTTACCACATTTTTCTTACTTTATACTTGTAAACTATTTGAACGCTGGGTCATAGAGACTAGGATACTTCTTTTTGCTCTCTGAAAACATAGCCAAAACTCCCAAATAATATTGTCCTTCTTGACAATCATCATATTGTTTCACTCATAAGGGGAATATAAGAAATAGTGAAAGGGGACTATAAGGGAAAGGAGGGGAACTGAGTGTGAAAAATTAGGAAGATAAGCCATGGAAGACTTCTAACTCTGGGAAACAAAGGGTTGCAGAAGGAGAGGGAGGGAAGAGGGGTTGGGATAACTGGGTGATGGGCACTGAGGAGGGCACTTGATAGGATGAGCACTGAGTGTTATACTTACTATATGTTGGCAAATCGGACTTAAATAAAAACAATTAAAAAATATTGTCCTTCTTGTAAGACAAATCATCAAGGTGATAGGTCAAAGATCTCCTATCTATAACTTTGTGAGGCAGGCAGGGAAATATAATATTACCCTCAGTAGAGAAAAGTAGCTTACCTTCAGCCCTATCTCATACCCCTACTATGGTTGTACCTTCCTCATTACTTGCATTCGTGTCTACTTTTTTTTTTTTCATTTTTATTTATTTTTTTAAAGATTTTATTTATTTAGTTGAGAGAGAGCATGAGCAGAGGGGAGGAGCAGAGGGAAATAGAGAAGCGGACTTCTCCCTAAACTGGGAGCCTGACACTGGGCTGCATCCCAGGATGCTGAAAACATGACCTGAGCCAAAGACAGACACTTAACCAACTGAGCCACCCAGACTCCTCGATGCCTACCTTTAAAGTCACAGCTTAAATACCACCTTCTCCAAGGATCTGCTGTGAATGTTTCAGTATTAATCACTATTTTAATATTAAGTAATGTATTTATTTAATAGCACATAAATAAGTAGTTTAATTATGTATTACTATAACAAAGGTGACTATGCATTCTCCAGATGCCATTCTTTCTTCTTTCAGCCTTCCTAATAATAAATGGGACTAACTGAGATCTAACCAATTTTTTTAAAGATTTTTTTTTTTATTTCTAAGTAATCTCTACACACAACTTAGGGCTTGAACTCACAACCCAAGATCAAGAGTTGTAACCTCTATTGAACTGAGCCAGCCAGTTGCCCTGAGATCTAACAAACTGTATGTGAACAGAAATATGTAGGCACTTCCAAGCCTGGTTCATAAAGAACTCACACATGGACCTCCACATTCTTTCCATTTTTCTCTTGATACAAGAAAACACTATACCTTTGAAACTCGTGTTGATGTCAGAGCCATGGTGTAGAAAAATATACAGTTTCATGAATTAGGACAGAGCGAATAGCCACTTGCCAATCAGAGGCATCCATTTTTTTCATTTTTAGACTTTATGTGAGTAAGAAATAATCATCTTCTGTGTAATGCCACTGTGATTTTGCATTTTATCATTCTTATCTAGCATTGCAGTAAGTAGCATAAAATTTAGTACTTTGAAATGGGATTCTACTTTAACAATGAGCTAAAGTATTTGTCTTTTTTTTATAGTGTTTCATATGTGTGTGATGAGGAACAAAGTGTTAGATGGGAGAAAGTATGCTTTGGGGAAATATTTGGTAAAGCAGATACTTTCGCTTACATGGAATATAGATGACAGGTTCTCAGAGAGCCATGATTCTAGAGAAATTTTTGGAGAGTGAAAGTTTTGTATATGTTGCTTACTTTTTGACTGACTATAGCAAGAAAAGAACTGGCCAAGATTTTGTAGGTTTTCAAGCAAAAATCAAAGGGAATTGAGAGAAATCAGAGATCAAGGGTCATATGGGCTAAGGGAAAAAAAAAAAAAAAAAGAGTCCTGAATGTTGAATAGTGTAAAATAAGAATAAAAAGACATTGAGATACAAAGGCCCAGAAAAATTCTTGGTTGAACAAAATGTTCCAGCCTTGAGGTAAATAAATCCCAGAATAAGGGGACACCCTCCCACGGACTGTATTGATGGAGAGCTTAAGATAAACTATTGAGACATTGAAAATAACTTGTTCTACTAAAAGGGCAAAACCTTTAATGGTATGTAATTGCTCTAAATGATGAAGTAGCACAAGCTTCTAATAACAAAGCGGCAGAGTGAATCAAAAAGCAGAGATTTTCAATTATAGTGAGAGCACTATACAGTGCTAATGCTAATTCCCTCCACAGCTGTCCTGGGAAAATTCTCATTCTAAAAATATAAATTATAGTGCCAAACTTCTACTTTTCATTGCCTACCCCCCCATTGTTTCTTTGTCACTAATGACCTCGTGATTGCCAATTTTGATGGCATTTTCAATAATTTAGTTAAATATTTTTTAGCACTTCCCTTGTACTGTGAATAGAGAGATTAACGGAATATGGTTCTTGTCCTCAAGAATCTCCTATTCAAGGAAGGAGGTTGTATCAAAGTCAAATCTATGACTGAAACTGCCCAATAAGAGTTGCCACAGACAGGATGGTAGCGACACTCATGCTGAGCGTAGCATAACCTATAGGGTTGTCAAACCACAATGTTGTACAACAGAAACCAACGTAACATTGTGTGTCAACTATGCTTTAATTAAAAAACGAAAAAAGAGCAAGTTACCAAAACAATAAAATTACTATGATACTCTAGAAAAAGTGATCAAACACTCAAGGGATAATCTCAGAGGTTTCATGAAGATTTGGAATTAAAGTTAGACTTTAGAACCTACTGCTTCTAGCAGTATGGCAGCAGGAACCAGCTTGAAACCCTCTGCTTAGAAAAAACTCTATAGAAATGTTCTATAATTTTAAAAAGTCAGTCTCAGTCAAATAAACCTCAACCATTTATCAAAGGCAACCTATTTCCCAATATGTATTTGAGAATTTCACAATAAACACTTGTTAGAAAACATCTTGGGTTATAAAGGAAGATGGAAACAGAGCATACAGGCAGGTTTTGCAAATTGAATGATCAAAGAAATGCCTGATGCGTAGTATGTTTCACTTGCAGACGTCAACATTTTCTGATCACCTCTTACCCACAGGCAGCTTCCCTGCTTGAGATTCTCAGCTTGCACATACTCCAAAATGCAGTTTCTAAAATTCTAATGGCCTTATTACAGGATAATTCCTTTTGGCTAGTAAATTAAGTAACACATGTCCACTGAGGTCAAACCTTTCATCAATGATATTTTAAAAGTTTTGTTCTGGGGTACTGGGTGGTATAGTCAGTTAAGCACCCAACTCTTGGTTTTGACTCAGGTTGTGATCTCAGGGTCATGAAATCAAGCCCCATGTCAGGCTCCATGCTCAGTGTGAGGTCTACTTGAGACTCTCTCCCTCTCCCTCTGTGCCTCCCCTTTTCTCTCTCTCTCTCCCTCAAGTAAGTAACTAAGTAAGTAAGCAAATAAGTAAATAAGTCTTTCTAAAAAATATTTTTCTCTCACTGTCATCTATAATTTAGGTAGGATTGGATAAGAGCATGGACTTTGGAACTCAATGCTGTCTATGCAACTCACTAGGTTGTTTGGCCTTAAATAATTCATTTAACCTCAATCTTCTTTATGACAATATAGGGATGATATTATTACTTTCTGCCTGGGCTATAGTATGGATTATGTACGGAAAAAGCATAAAACAATGAAAGTTGTTTTTTTCCTCTTAAAATCCTTCTCCTTTTTGATTCAATCTTGCCCTCAACTCATGGGGTCCAACTCAACTTCTAGTACTTTAATTGATTTGAGACATTCAGATAAGTTTTGATACTAAGACTAGAGGTTGGCATGGTCTCAGCCCACAGGGGCTCTTCCTTCATGATGAAGAAACATTTAACTTTCGTTAGTTCCATTCACACCTCTATCTCAGTGCCTAATACAGTGCTTGGGACATGGTAAATGCTCAATAAATGTTTGTCAACTTAATAAATAGATGAACAATATATAATAGACCAGGATGTGATAAATATAACAGTGGTACAAAGAAGGCAAATAAGGAGAGCAGATGGGAGAGATCAGTTACTTCTCAGAATAGTATGTATAAATGGAGAAGTGGGTTGGTGAAAAGAGAATTCTACTAACCCACTAGGATGATGATGAGTTTCCTTTATCTTCCTATTTCATATTAAAATTATCTAAGAAGATCTTAATGAAATCCCATGAACTAGTCAGTCCAGTAATCTCCAATATACATTTTGGCACCATTTTACACTATAATTAACACCATATTTTACCTGCTTCATTTAACATAATATCTCTAAAAATAAATTCAGTCTTGTAATAGGGTCAGCTTTGACATTTATTCTAAAAGATCATTTTAGCATTTTTAATTAAAGATATTCATGTTATAGTTTATTATCTGTCATGACGGTGTTGGCAGTGAGCCCATCTTCTGTATGGATCCAAAAAGGAATAATGAATTAAGCTTTAGCTTTGATACCAAGAGACTTCAAATCATTTCTTTGTTGTTCCCTATTAATTCTGTGACCAAAGGAAAGTCATCCAATCATACTGAAATTCTTTTTCCCCACATGTAAAATGAATATTTCATTATAATACCCTGCTATTACTACTCCAGAGAGTTTCTTAAAGGATTAAGTTAAATAAAAATAAAGTTATTTTTAAAGTTAAAAAGATAGAATAAATGCTAAAAAGTAAAAGCATTTTATAACAACAGTTCTAGTCATAATAATACTGCTTCTTGTAAATTTATGAACTTTCTTTAGAAATTCCCATTCTAGATTCTTTTGGAGGGGCTGTATTTACCTATTCTCAGAAGTAGGTTGGGATGCTAAAATCCCCATCTCTCTCTTGTGTAATTATTTAGTAAATCTGAAATATTTAGTGTCCCTACTTAATGTTGGCCATTTTGGGGGACATATTTGAGTATTTATTTATTCCTGATGACCTGGGTGTTATAGGAAGGGATGGATTCAGGTTTTGTGAAGCCTAAAGTTCATACTCTTTTACTACTCTTTTAAGAAAGAGAATAGACAATTATGAATATAAAACGAGATGTGCAAGTTAATATACAATTAGAAAGAGAAAATAATTTAGAACAGATTGCAAATTAGAAAAAGCTAATTAATAACACAAGTCCCCAAAGACAAATAAAATATACTTTCATTAATTATCTGCCTGACATATCTTTATACTGTGTCAGTATCTACAAGCTCTTTGATTGCCTCCTGGTATGGGTAAAATTTTATTATTTTCCTACAGAAATAATAAAAGAAAAATAGCATTTTATCTAGCATAATTTATCCAAATTTGTTTTTGTATTACATATACTTCTAAAAATATAATCTGCCTTCTCAATTCATTATATGGTAAAAAATTACAGTCATATAATTTTAGGAAAATCAATAGAAAATTTCTTAATATATATAAGATTTGGAAGAACTTTCCTCAACCTAACTCTTGACTCTCTAAGTATGCATTAGACTTTAGTTCTATTCTATCGTAGACATATTTCCAGTGGGTAGGATAGGCTCATATTGTGCACCATCAGTTTAAATCACTGGTGGAGTTGGTACAGAGCAGTTGAAGTATTCCTAGAAGACATTCCTATATTGGTCTGGGAATACCTCATTATATATGCATATGATTTTGAGCCACATGATTATATTTCACTAAGTTCAATCTAAAAGTACCTCTCATTCACTTTCTTCTTAGCTAGATCACTAAATTCTCTACAGTTGCTCCACTGCTTCCCTTTTTTTTTTTTTTTTTTTATGATAGTCACAGAGAGAGAGAGAGGCAGAGACACAGGCAGAGGGAGAACCACTGCTTCTCAACATGAGGGGAACATGTGATAAGATGTGAGTTGGAGACAGTGGTCTAATTTGCATATGGTTAAAATATTTTATAAAAATGTATGTAAATGAATGTAAAATGGTACAGCCACTCTGGAAAACAGTTTGGAATTTCTTATAAACATGCAATTACTATATGACCTAGCAATTGTACTCTTGGGCATTTATACCAGAGAAATGAAAACTTACGTTCACATAAAAACCTGTACATGAAGGTACATTACAGCTTAATTTGTAATAGCCAGAAAAGGGAAACCCAAATATCCTTCAGTTGGTGAAACAACTGAAGTATGTTAATAATATGGAATACTACTGTGGGTTGTACATAAAATATTTTTATGTTCCTGCAGATTTGGAGCTTTCTGAATACATTTTGCTGAAAACGTGAGAACTAGGGCTGAGCAAGCCAGGAGAACTTAATTTACAATTGTCAAGATAGTGCAGGAACCCTAGGGAAACCTACCTAACTCCAGAGGTATTCATTTACATTTCAAAAGAAAATAAAGATCCGTATCTTGAAGACATCTCTAGGTCATAAAAGTCAGAGACACCAAAGATTATCTGCATTTGGAGAGATATATTTACATTACAAAAGCTAGAGGGAGGAACCAGGGACCTTCACATCCCCTTTCCTTGGAGCAAAGATTTTTTTTTTCTCTTCTTCTGGGAGGAAATGGGGGCGGGGAGCCAGTTGTCTCCATTTCTTATACACTCACAGAGAATATCTATCTTATTCCATTCTTCACTAATGGCACAGACTTTGAAGTTTGTATGTATAGGAATTTCCACCTGACTTCTATCATGTTGTCTCTTTAAGAATTGGGGGGAGGAATCCACACCATTATTTGATTTTTTTTTCATTATTTGATTTTTAAGTGAATAATGTTAATCTGTCTCTGATCCAGAATACTTCATGTGCATATTCAAGACAAAATGAATTATGATGAATACTAAAATTTCAACAATATTCATCAATAGGAAGGAATGAGCTGTTGATAATGCTACAACTTGTATATTGAGGGAATTATGCTAGTTTATTTATTTTTTGAAGATTTTATTTATTTATTTATTTATTTATTTATTTATTTATTTGAGAGAGAGAGCACAGAGGGAGAGGGGAAATCAGACTCCTGGTTAAGCAGAGGGCCACACAGGCTCCATCCCAGGACCCCAAGATCATGACCCAAAGCCGAAGCCAAAGCAGACCTTTAACCAACTGAGCCACGCAGGTGTCCCTGGTACTTATGCTAAGATTAAAAAAGAAAAAGACAGTGGATCCCACAGGTTACATACTGCATGATTCCATTTGTATGACAATTTTGAAATAACAATAGACACATAGAACAGATTCATGGTTCCCAGGAGTAGGTATGGAAGGGAAGTGCATCTTGATTGGGATAGTGAATGCAGAAACCTACATGTGTGTTAAAATTGCACAGAACTAAACGCACGCACACACAGAGAAATGAACACATGTACAACTGGCAAAATTTGAGTAAGATTGGTGTATTTTATCAACATCACATTTCTGGTTTTGATGTTATAGTGTTGTTTTGCAAGACGTTACCTTTGGAGGAAACTGGGTGAAGAGAACATGGTCTCTGGTCTCCCTCTGTGTTATTTATTACAGTTGCATGTGAATCTACAATGATCTCAAATAAAAACATTAACAAAAATAACTTGAGCAGATGAGCCCAGCATTAGAGCCCCTTTGGGGCCTTGAAAGGCTGTGTCTCTGAAGTTCATGCTCAGTCACGTTATGGTCATTGTTTGTTCATGAGCACTGAGCTGAAAGCGCTGTGACCTATCCTGGTCCGGTTTGACCTTTAAATCAGTGCAGAGCTTAAATGGAGACTCCATGAGGGAAGGGAATTTGTATTATCCATCACTGCATCCTCAGGAACTATTACTGTCTGATATAAAGCAGACATTCCAGAGAATTAATAAAGTCAAAACAAAACAGAACAAAACTACATGAATCCTGATTTTATCTCAATAGTGCCTGGCTATTTGGGTTTTACTTATTTATACCGTGCCATTAGACTGCTCTAAAATAATCTGTCATTAAGTGATTTATTACCAAATAAATGTGAGGAGTGCTGGGTATATTTGAAAGAGCCCCAATCTGTTCCCAGCACAGTAGTAAAGTACCGGTAATGCAAATTTAGTGTCAGGGTAGGAAGACTGTCTCAGTGTAGACATATGGATTCTTTGAGAATACCACCAGAGAATTAGCCTGCTGAAGCATTATTTCTGTTTCTTTTCTTTCTTTCTTCTTCTTCTTCTCCTTCTCCTTCTTCTTCTTCTTTTTATTTATTTTTTATTTTTATTTTTTATTTTTTTCCTATTCTCAGCCAGCTGGCAGATCTTCGAAGTCCAGGGACTACAATCCTTAATATCTTTTGAAATTTGTGGGTTAGGATCAACATTTGAGAGGGATGAACATAAAAGGTTTAGAAAGGTTCAATAACTTGCTCAAGATCTCAGACAGTAAGTGGTGAAGCTGACACTTGAACTAAGGATTTTCTTTCTCGAAAATCTGTGCTTATTCTATCACGAATGAGCTTGTGAGCAGCAAATCTGGAAAGGTATTTATATCTTCGGTCCTGTGATAAAATATCTCCCTCTCTGCAGATACTAAAAAACAACTCTCATAACTGAGTTTTGTTTTGTTTCTGCTTTCTCCTGTTAGAATATCCACTAACTTAGGACAGACTGAAACGTTAATTTTTAGAAAGACACATGCAGCAGCTAGATATGATTATGATTCCTTAATAGCTATGTGCTATTAACTCTGGGGCAAAACCAAACTGGGCATTTCACCTTGTGAGAGAGTCTGGGGGATGAAAAAGAGAAGGCAGGAGGTGGGGAGCCCAGGGGGGTGAGGAAGGCTTGGCCATTCCAGAAGGACAGGAAAGGACCCAAAAGAAGTGTCTGGAGAACAAAATCAAAGGAGGGTAATGAAAGGAACCCTAGGGAAAGCTGGCAGCGGTCTTTAAAGAAGGTTATTATAAAAATGACATCAGCTGTAATTAACTGACATAGGATCTTGAAAGAGCTAACAAAAATAATTTAATCTTAAATAATTGGGAAAAGCAGATGGCAGGGGAAAGAATCGGAGTAGACCTGTTCTCCAAGAGTTCAGGAAAGCTGTGGAGAAAATAAAGATCACAGGTGCACCGGGGAGCAGAGAGCTGGTGAGGAATGCCAGGGGCCCGGGGGTAGGGGGGCAGCTGCCTGCCCACTTCATGCTCTCTGCACTTTCAAAACCAAAGAATGGCCCAAGTGATCATCTTCTCCAGCCTCCCTGGGGCTACTAAGGAAATTGTGGCTCTAGAAGGGGAAATGATTAATGCAAAGTCACATTTTAAAGACATCTAGTGGAGCCCCAACCTCGTATGGCTCCAATAGCATCTTTTTTGGTGTGTCATAATGCCTGCTACTTTTCAGTCAGATTTCAATTGAATTTAGTGCACAGTTATACACACAGATGTAGGTATCCACACACACACATCGGACAAAAGAGAGGAGACATCTAATTTGTGGAAAATGGCTCTTTCCAGTTTGTTGTAGTTTGTTACTCTGATGTTACTGGCAAGGATGTGCATGGGATGGGAGTGGATCCCGTGCATTGACCACGAGCACCCCTCATCTTCTCACAGCTATTCAGTCATTAGGAGCATGATCTTTACTGCCTACCCCCTCACACAAAGATTCTTGAGATCTGGAAAGATAACTTTTGGGGACTTCAGCTAATACACTTGATTGACATAGATATGAAGCAATGTAGAGAAATGGGTAAGCCAAGGGCCTTAATACAGATAAAGTGGATTCAGTCTGCGACTCCCTTGTGTGTTAGCTGAGTGCTTTGGTGTAAATTATAAAAGATATTTAAGCCTCGGTTTTTGAGCTTATAAAATGCATATGATAATATCAACTTAATAGAATCATGAGGGCTGAATTAAATCCAACATATCTGACAGGCTTTGTGGAGAGCTTGGCCCAATTCCGGCACAAAGAGAGTATTCAATAAACTGTAGATTGTTACTGCTGTGAATGAGAAATTCCCCAAGGAAGATGAGATGCTTCTATATCCTTCCCCAAACAGGATAATCCAGTCTTATGTCTGTCCCTGTTACCTCCAAACTGAAGGAAATAAGGCAAAAAGACTATGTGCGCTGCTAAATATCCCCCTTCAGCAAATGTGAACTCCTTAACAACAAACATATGAACAGAGTCCCAAGAACCTATGGTGCTTTCTCTCTCCAAAGGCAAGGAAGGAAGGAAGAAAGGAAGGAAGAAGAAAAGAAAAGAAAAGAAAAAAAAAGAAAAAAAGAAAAGAAAAGAAAAGAAAAGAAAAGAAAAGAAAAGAAGAGAAAGAGAAAGGAAATAGAAAGAAACAGAAGAATAAATAACGAACGAAAGAACGACAGAACACCCATAAACGACAGACCCACCCGCCAACAGCAATCCCTAAGCAAGACCAAATACAAGCCCCCCCCACACACCCCCTCCACCTCCCCCCCGACACCACCCTCACGCCCCTCCCCACCTCACCTCCAACCCTCCCCCGAAAAAAAGAAGGGAAGCAGACAGGAAGGGAGAAAAAAATGAAGAAAAAAACCTCCACCAAACTCCTTGTCTGCCAGTCATTTTATTTCTATTTTGCCTTCCTAAGCCCTAATTATCTCTTTAGTCTAATTAACTCCTGTAGAGGGCTCTGGAGACAGCTGAGCAAAGAGAAGCATTTATTTTTGAAGTAAAGCAATTTTTGTTATCCTTTTCAAAGCACTAAAGCACCTCTCTAAATTCAAGGCTTAGGATGAGTACCTCTCACTGCAGAAACCAAATCAAGCAATGCGTCCATGCTCAGGACCCATCCTGAATAAATGTCTTACTTTTAAACAGATTTAAACTTCAAGAAGTAGAGTGAGCCTCAAACATACAGACTGATGGGAAAAATTTTATTCTCAACTAAACCAATACCTGCTTGATTTGTAGTTACCTCCTTTCCTATTCTAATTCTTGTACCCACCTAAAAAAGTTAACAACCCCTTGCTCTTGAAACCTTTCCATTGGTGCATTCTTACAACTCTCTGGGTAATGTTTTAATGAAATTGTCGTTTATAGCACCACTTCAGATTGAGTGGTCATGAGAGTTTTTAGAGATGAGAACGACTGGCAAGAGAGACACTAGTGACGCAAAGTTCAAGGCATGAAAGTGGAAATGACCTGTGTTTCAAGAACCACAGAAAAAGCCAGTGTGGATCAAATGTGGAGGGGAGCGGGGAGTGGTAGGAGGTGGTGCAGGTGGGCAGGGGTGGGACTGTTAGGGCCACCATGAGGAGAATGAATTGTGGCACGGAGACAGCTGGGAAGAGCTACATCTGTGAGCATGAAAGAGGGTGATGTCTTGGTCTAAGGTGGGCATATTGAATTAAAAATATATATATATATATATATGTGTTGACTCGGGATGTGTTTCCAGATGGAATCATTAGGATTATTGAGACTGGAAAGGAGGGGGTGACACGAAGTGAAGAATTAAGGACGCCTCTTGGATTTGAGACTTCACAACGATGGGGACAGTCATGTGATTTACGGAGATACCGAGGCTGAGTGAGAGGTAGACGTAGACTATTACTTTTGTGGCCCTGTTCCCCGTGCTACCTCCCAGCATTCCGTCGGATAACTGAAACACAGCTATGTTGTCTACGTCAGGAATTCATACATTTAACTAGCATAAAAGCCACATTAATTTAACGGTTTGAGTGCATAATTATGGAATACATTTCTCCCCAAATCTTATCCTGAGAGGCAGGATTTCAGCTGATTAAGATGTAGATCCTCTCATGAGGCTTCCTTCTCTCCACATCCTCCTCTGCTTACCTCAGTGACCTCAGGGTCTCTTCAGTCATTAGTTTCTTCACCTACAGAATAAGAAGATTGATCGAATACATCTCATCGGGGTGAGCTTAAACATGCTCATGGTTGAAACCTCAGAGCAGCGCTCGATAGAAAGGATGTGCTCAAGAATATTACGTTTAACAACACATTTCTTACCATCTGAGCGTCCATTCACTGCCCTATGATGAGTATGATAATGTTCTTTTCTTTGAGTTTATCCTCTGTTTGCTCAGGGGGTGGTACCTAAGGGCTTCCCTCCCTGCTCATCCTCTGACACCTTTCCTCTGGCCACGTTCTCTAGGAAACAACATCCTCACTTAATTGTAAAAATAGCTGGCACGGAATTGTTCATCCCCTTGGGCTAGTAAGGAATGTTTATACATCATTTAAATTGATTTATCTCATTAATCCTATGAAATAGGTTTTATAATCCCCATTTCACAAGTTAAAAAAAAAAGGAATTTGAAGTTTCGAGAGGATAGAAAATTGACTCAGGAAGTGAGTGACTAGAGCTTGGACTAGGCTCAGTGGGTGGAATTTAAGAAACAAAACAAATGAACATAGGAGGGAAAGGAGAGAGAGAGAGAGAGAGAGAGAGAGAAGCAAACCAAGAAATAGACTCAACTATAGAGAACAAACTGAGGGTTACCATAGGGGAGGGGGGCAGGGGTAAGGTTCAAGTTGTGATGAGCACCGGGTGTTGTATGTAGGTGTCAGATCACTAAATTCTACCCCTGAAGCTGGAATTCTCCTATATGTGAACTAACTGGAATATCAATAAAAACCTGGAGGAAGGAAAAGAACCATACGAGTGGAGAAGTGTGTTTTGCTCACCTTCTGTGGCCCCCTCTAGTTAGTTTTGACATCTTCTAGCTCACTTGGGCAAGGACAGCTACGTGTTTCATCCCTCCAGCCATCAGAAGGCCCACTCCCCTTCGTGCATCCCCGACCTGTCCAGGCCTCGGCCAGTCTTCGCTCTGGGCCACCCTGCCCACCTCTTTCTGATAGGCTGGTGCAGAGAAACAGCAGCACCGGCACACACTGGTGGTGGAGACAAGGGAGCCTGTGTCACAGCGCCTCTGCTAGGCCCTAGGTTGACCTCCTTGTCCCTGCTGGCTTCTCCTCTGACAGGAATGTGTCCTGTCCTCCCCATCCTGGGCCTTCACCATGCATTGTGCAGCCATGGGACTGGTACCCGGGGCCCCCAGATGGTCATCCCAGCATCCACAAGCCCACATTCCCTGAACCCTGACTGAACCCCTGAAGCACAAAACCATAGTCCTTAATGTTTATTTGTAGGATTGGGGTTTACAAATGAAAGTTCAGGAAAACTAATTTATTTTATTTATTTATTTTATTTTTTGCCAACGCAGACCAAGGAAATGAATTTTCCTTTCTTGTTTGCTCTTTTTTTTTTTTCCCCCAGCCTTTTGAAAATAGATGTGATGGAGTTTCACATAAGCCTCATGGCTCATCTTCTTAGAGAAAGACTAGCAAAGTAGATAGAGTTTGAAGACTGGAGCTCTGTCGTTATTGTTTGCCTCACCTCCATCCCATATCACTCAGGAATAAGGTACCTTTTTTTTTTTTCTTTCCAATGCTACCCACCAACGGACAGAATAAAATTATGGAACTACGAGCTCTATTTTTTTGAGCAAAATGTTTAAATGCTGGAGGACTTTAAAGAGAGTCATCACATGGGGAACAGGTACAGAGGGCAGAGTTGAGGGAAGACTGAGAATCTGGTCCTGAGAGGTGGAGAAAGAGCTACGGGAACCATGTCACCTCAAAGGAATGTTCTAGTGTTCCAATAGGGATTCTTAAAGAGAGGAGAGGATAAAAGAAGAGAGTGGAAATTCTAGGATGGAGCAGGGTAGAGTGACAAATATACATGTTAACGACCATATGCAATATTAGATTATCATTTTATAGCTGGAAAAATTATGGCTATTCTCCTTATGTAAACTGCAGAATGCGGAGCTCAGGGAAATCTTGACCGATGATGCATAATTCAAATAAAGGCCAAGAAACACCGCTTTAGAGGATCTATGTACTTAGCTAATTGAACGAATATATAAATAAATCATTTGATTAAAAGTTGCCATTGAGTATATCTTCCTGCTCAGCACAGGAGAAGTTATAAATTGCTCAGCAGTGTCCTTGTGATAAATTATGGTTTTTCTGTAAGAGAAGGAACAGAGAAAAAAGAAAAGGCATAAGTCTTTAAAATCCTTTTATCCTAAACTAGTGCCCATGCTGCTCGCACTTAGCATGATGAATAATCTTTGATTATATGAATAAAGTCTAGTGAACAGGAAAGAAAGGCAATTGTGCCATGAATGCTTGGAACATGTCTTGTTGAAGAGCCTGGTGTTCAATTACGGCCGGATCCATTGAAATAATTTCTTGCAATTAGCAACAAATCTGAAAGTTCAGTTCTCTTTTTATCCCTCAAGACCAGAGGTGCAGTAGAGCACAGGATTAAGACTTATGCTTAGTACTCGATGCGAGCCAGCCGGAACTTGAATTCTGGTTCCACTGCTTGCCTGCTCTGGGATCCTGGTGAAGTAACTTCAGCTCCTGTCACTTTCTACTATGTCCCATGCAGAGAAATGGCAGCAACATTACAAGCTGGCTCATGAAGATAAACTGAAAAAATGCAAGCAAAATAGTTACTATATTGTCTAAACAAATTGCCCTCTCAATAAATTTTAACTGTAATCATCTGCTTTCTTCTTCCTTCACGTGTATCTTGGCATAAATGAGATATTCCAGTAACACGTGGCTCAGTTTTTGTCTCTTCTGTAAGAGGAGCATTATCCTATGACGAGCACCCCATTTAGAATATCTAGGATTTGAATCCTCTTTTCGTCCAAAATTTACTAGATGTATGAGAATCAGAGTGTCATATAACCTGAGTCTTGGTTTTCTCATTTGTATTGGAGTCTTTTGAGAATTAAATGTCATGTGAACCACTGGCAAATACCAAAAGAATGCCCTCTGCTTTTAATTAGTCTTCTGCCCCTAAATATTATTGTTGTCATAATATTAATAATTGCTGCAAAGATTTAATATTTGAAAAGGAACTCAACAAAGTTCCAAGGCTGTCAACCTTTTCCCCATTTGGTATTTGGTGATTTCATAGGGCAAGACGTAAGTACGTACATCGCACTTAAATCCTCTTCATGAGATTTGAATTAGAATCTTTCTATTAAAAAACAAATGTTTTATGTAAATCATGTTACATATGGGATAGGAGATGAAATTATACTTCTCTGCTAAGACTTACAGTGATTTTTTTTTTTTTTTGAGGCTTAGCATAAGGTTCTAAAATTTTAGTAAAATCTACATACTTCCAATTAAGGGGGGGAGACTGACAATCAAAAAATGTCAAGACCTTCTAAGGAAAGGCATCCTCCTTTTCTAAAGGCATCCTCCTTGTCTATCTTCACAAGAATAGCCCTAAATTTCTGGGTTTCTTTTTTTGATTTCCAGATATGATTTCTTTTGAAGAATAAATTTTACGCATAAAGATAGAAGTTTGAAAAACAGCAAATATGGAGCTAAGACATATTTATATATCTGTACACCTTTTAATCTTATTTTCTTCCTTGAGCTCCATTGTCTGTTATCACTTCTGTTATTGTTAGATGTCCTTCTCTATCAGAGCTTTTCCTTCCACTTTGCTTCAGTTTGCAAATTCTGGAATGCTATGAGGCAGGAAAACCACATACATACCTACCGATTAAAATTCAAATATCTGAGCAAGTTCCTAAAGAAAACAAGGCAAAGACTTAGAAGATTTTTTAAATACTCAGAGGGATACTCACAAAAAATTTACCAAATGATTATAATGGTGATAAATTCTTTTTTTGTAATTATGTAATTATTTCCTGCTAAACATTAAACTCAGTGAGAACAGATACTGTTCTCCATATGCCATGTTGTGTTTGTTTTTTTAAATTGTAGATCTGGTATTTCATACATAAAAACATAGCTCCTTTTGTTAGACTGGATTCCACAATGTTGAGATCATTTGAAAAAGCCAGTAAGAGCTATTCATGTATTTCTGTGAATTTAAAAATATTAAGACATATATCCATGTAAATTATCCCAATGATGTGTCTATCGCTTATAAATATTTTTAAAGTCACTCACTTGTGATCATACGAGTGTGGAATTGACATGAAGAATAGGCAAACACTCTCTAGATAACCCTACAGACTGAGCAAGTGATTAAATTTGGATACGTCATTAGGATGATTTTTGAGGTATGATAATAAAGATGCTGATTTTTCTAAGTTTTCAGCTTTTGACTCGACCTTAACCCAGATAATCCTAAGCAAAAAAGTGTTGGACTTTCGAAGGTGGGTTACTTGGATATATGCAAAATCAATTTGGACATTGAAAGAAGTGAATTTGTTTTTTTTAAGAATCTGACTACTGTGTAAATTTCCAGCTGCATTCTGAAATTGTTTGCTCTCTGAAGATTTAGGCCCCAGTTGCCACAATAAGATAGTTTAGATTGCCTTCATTCCGAATATGGAAAATAGCTCCTTCAACAGTATACCCAAGATATAATCAGGAAAGATATGAAACTTTCTTGTCTTTTTATTAAAATTAGATACTTTGTTTGGCAAGGGCTAAATTACTTATACATATTAAACTGATATTACCAATATGAGAGCAGCAAGATAATGCCCAACAGGTACTAAGCTATACAAGCTGTACTATTTATTATGCTCTTAGACACTGTAAAAGTATCTTCCTATGAAACCCCCTTCGACTTGTTTAGGTGCTTACTGAGATGAAAGACAGACAAATACTGTCTAGGCCCAGACTATTTTGTCATAATGTAGGGCTATCGGGTTTACTAAATAAAAATATAAGAAACCCATTTAAATTAGAATTTGAGATAAACAATGAATAATTATTTATAATAAATAATTTGTGTATGAGATAGAAATATAAATAACTTTGTAATTATGCAACATTTGGGGTATATTTATGCTAAACAGTTATTCTCTGTTTATCTCAAATTCAAATTTAACTGGGCACACTGTATTTTATCTGCCAATCATATATTTTTTAACTTTACGAGGTATAATTTGTATAACTTGTATACCTGTTCACCTACTTTTGGTGTATGTTTTGATGGGTTTTGGGATACTCTCAGAGTTTTAATATCTTTGCCACAATAGATTTTGGAATATTTGTATCACCATAAAACATAACTCTGTATTCATTGATAGTTACTCCCCATTTCTACTAGCCCTATTCCATCCCCTGACCCAAGGCTTCCTCTAATTTACATTCCACATATGGATTTGCCCAGACTGGATATATCATATAAGTGGAATAATAAAATATGTTGTGTTTCATAACTGGCTCCTTTCAGTTAACACAGTGTTCTTGAAATTCCTTCATCCTCTGGCTTGTGTCCCGTAGCATGTATCAGTATGTCAATACATTGTTGTACTTTATTGCTGGCAATATTCCATTGTAGGGATATATCATATTCTGTTTATTCATTGATTAGCTTAGGGACATTTGGGCTTTTCCCACATTTTGGCTATAATGAATAATTCCACCACGAACAATTGTGTACACATTTACGTGACAGTAGAATTGCTAAGTCATATAACTCCACGTTTAACTTTTTGAGGGACTGAACTCTCTGGAGATCTTGAGGGTATCTGTTGCTCCAGTGTTCTGCTTCTTCTGAGTTCTTGATCCTTGCTCACTCTTGCCGACTGCAATTCTCATTTATTTCCCTTGCAAGTAAAAACTTTCACTCTTGTATCAAAAAAAGAAAAGCAAAACTGAACAAACATAATGTCATAAAGTTCTGTGTAGCAAGACTTTATCAATATCTGAGTGAACAGAAGAGGAACTACATGGTCATAAGTCATAGTCAACAACTTAAAGCTGAATTATTAGCTAAGCCTGTTTTGAAGTTTCTCAGCCTTTTTCCCCTGTAGAGACTTGGCCTATGGCCATTTTAATTAGATTCACTTTTACCTGTTTGACTTCTGCTCCTCTTTTCTCCACCACAAATCTCTATCCATTTTTCTTTTTTTTTAATCCAAAGCAAGTAAACTATAATTCTGCCTCAACCCATGCCACCCAGGCTGTCATAACTAATACATCCATTAAAAAGAAGAATTTCTCTTCCTAAGACCTTTTCTGTGGTAAACTCAAAAAATAACTGTTCTCTTTCTAATAAATGGACACTTTCTTTGAGTGATAACTGTTTATGGCTTTCACATATGGTTCATTAGGTGAGTGAGAGGTTCAAAGAAAGTATCTTTTTCTTAAGTTAATTAAGTAATTAATTTTTGAGACAGAGCATGTGCAAGTGGGGAGAGGAACAGGGAGAGAGAGAATCTCAAGCAGGTTTCATGCTCAGTAGAGAGCCCAATACGGGGCTGGATCTCAAGACTCTGAGATCATGACCTGAGCTGAAATCAAGTGTTGGATGCTTAACTAACTGAGCCACCTAGGTGCCCTGAGGTTCAAAATATCTTGATGGTCTAAATATAGAATGACAATAACAGAGATAAAGAAGTCATGGTCCTTACCTTCAAACAACCCACATTGTTAAGAAGGAAATAATTACATATCTCATTCTCTATTAATAACAGAAAGTAAAATGATGAATAATGTATTAGAGATGTAACAAGGAAAACTCATGAAAGCCTAGAGACTTCTGAACAAGTGTTTTTGTAGTCATTATCTGGCCACACTTGAAACTCTGATTTTGCTCCAATATTCAAATAGATACAAGTTTAAAACAATGACAAATACAACTTAAACATCTCTGAGGCCCAGAGCTGAAAAAACATACCTGCTCTGGGTTCCAGGGTTAGAGTAAACAAAGTTTACTTTGAACAAAGTTCAACACTCTTAGATGAAATGATGACGTGGATATGATGAAATGAAGTGATGAAATGAAGTGATGTGAAGTGAAGTGAAGTGATGAAATGAAGACGTGGATATGTGGTATGCTGCTTGAAATAAGCTGCTGGAGTGTGTACCTTAAATCCCCTGGGACTTACACTTCCAATATTTCTTCAATGGCTAAGGAAAACAGTAGTTTGAAAGCCAGGACATTGGCAATTTTCTCTCAGCTAAACCACTCGACTTTGTTTAAGGAGTTAAAAAGAAGAAAAGAAAATTCACTAATGATGAAAATATCATATGATAAATAGATTTCAAAACAGATATAGATATAGATAGATAGATGATATAGATATAGATAGATATATAGATATAGATATAGATATAGATATAGATATAGATATAGATAGATATAGATATAGATATAGATAGATATCTATCTATATTTAAAGTTGAAGGGTGGGAGAAAGAAGTTAAGAAAGCTAGCCAGTAAAATGCAATGCACACTTTCCCTTTCACCCAAGGTCTAATAACAGGGATTGAACAGACCCACCTTGAAACAACTAAAATACTGGAAAAAATACCTTGAGCAAGACATTCTAGGTACCAGATACCAGGCAATGAAGGACAGTGATCCCTGACAAATGGGAACTAAATGGAGTGAGTCCCAGGATTGCTCCAACCTATTACCTCAAAAATCTCTAGGGAACCCAGGCAGATTGCTGAATGATGAGACACAGCATGTAGTTCTAAGAAGCCAAAGAAGCTAGAATTCACAGATACAAGTACTAGGAAGGAAAAAGCTGCACAGAGTAGGAGCTTTTCTGGAGGTTTACTCAGGAGCATCTCCTGAGTATTCAACTGAGTCCTGATCAACTCTATTGGAGACCAGAGAACAAAGAACACAGAGAGATTGGAGGCTGATATATGAAAGCGCTCCCCATCTTTCCTATGACTCTACTTATATTACCTTGTTGCTCATTAGAACATTTCTTTATCTCTGAGATTCACCAGGTATTTCTTTATATTAGCATTGATTGCACTTATCATCTGATGACTCCTTTCAATGTGCAAAATGAAGCATTAATTCAAGTCCATATATATCCTAGGATATACACAGAAACTAAATATTGTTTGTGTTCCTTTTGCAACTATATTTTGAATTTTTGCTAACTATATTTCATGTCTTCATCCTTCTCTTATATCCCTTCATTTTTTTTGTCTCCTTCTTTTGCTTTCTGGATGATTTTCTCAGATCTCTTCTTCACACCACTGAGTCTACTCCTAATTGCTTCTGATGCTATTTTTACTTTTCCAATAATATACATTATTAGACTAAATGTTTTTAATTTGTCTTCTAGTTTCCTTTCTTCTTGGTTTATAATTTAATTGTGGTATGGTTAAAAAAAATTCTTGGGAAGATAGACAATTTTTAGACCATTTTCTTTTTCCTTGGGAAAATCTGATGTGAATTTCCATTTGAGTTTTTGGATGCTACGTTTATGTTTTATACTTTGTTTCCCAGTTTTTTGGAAGTTTTAATGTTTTTTCTTCTGTTTTCACAATCTCAGTCACCAACTAATCCAATATTTCTATTCACAGAAGAAACACAGGTTTCTTCCTTCTCCATCTTCTGTCCATATGATCTATTTTCCACTCAGAACTGAAACTGGTAAAAATGGCTGTTATATGTGTGTTTAAAAGTTCTGTATTTCAGTAGCCTGACAAGAGTGAAGAAAACTCAGTCTTCAGATGTTTACAATCAAAGAATTTTAATCTCCAGAGTACTTGATTTACATCTTTCCTTATTTTGTTTGGCCAGTTTACAACAATGGAGACTAGGGGATACATCTATTAAATTGAAGAAATAAAATAAACTATCACTTTTTCCAGACTTCCAGTATAAAACCTTGCTCCTCCAAATCCAGAAGGATTTTCCTCTACGTTATACCAAGTCTGCTAGTACCAAAGGGAGCCAAAGAGAAATAGTGATAAAAGACCATGGATTTGACTTTCCTTTAAGGTTATTTCAGGTTTCAAATTCTTTTGGTTTGAGGCAAGGAAAAAGGCTTCATTCATAGTGGCTTACATCTCACACACAATTTGCTCCCAAATTGTGACTCTACATTTTGCTCCCAAACCTGAAGAATAAATATGGAGTTTTCAAGAATCCACCCTCCCACTTCTCACTGTCCCGAATCAATTTCTGGTGCCTTCCTTCAATTTAATCCCAGCTCTACTGGTAGCCATATTAAGAAACACATGGAATGTAGTTGGCATCGTGCCCTACCTATTTTTTGTCTTTACTGTTTTTAGTCATTTCTGTTAATTTCTGGGAAAAGAACTTGTAAGCTTGTGTTTATACTACCATTTTTCTCCCCCACAGAGAATTCTACTTGATTTTCCAGGTAATAAATTTGAGATTCCTCATCTTTACCATCAAAACAACTCCATAAAGCAGAGTGGTCATCGCCATGATTTAATGCAGTTTGAACAGCCTTTCCATTTTAAATAAGTTACAATCTGAATTGAGTTTGTGATTTTGAAGGGCAATAACAGAAATATTTTATGTAAAATAGTATACTTAACTTTTGTTGTCAGGCAACACAATTCTGTCAGTATTGACTTTCATTACATAGTGATTCTCAACACTGGAGAGGTCAGCGTGATGGCTGTAAAATTTAAAAGAACAATAATAGAGGCTCTGGCAGTGGGGAAAGAAATGTTCCTCCACTTGAGATTCACTGAACAAAAATATATCTTTATTCAGTATTATTCACATCACCCTTGGCATACTGAGTTCAGTTATGAATATGAATATCACACTACAAAAGAGATATCCAGATGAAAAGATAATGTCAGAAATTAGAAACCACATGGTTGAGGTAACTGGAATTATCTTAGAGAAGGCAATCTTTAAGGATATACTGTATATTTGTGAAGATAGCTTAAGGCCATCCCATTGGACTTGGATTGGATAGTTGGCAGTTAGAGGGTTAGTGAGCTTGTTGGAAAACCTTGTGTGTTTATCTTAATACGAAATAAAAATGCTTCTGGGGCCAGACGTTCCTGGAAATGTATAATACAGGTTTGGAACACTGAGAGTGACAATGAGAACTCAAGTACTGGGTTACAATCGTCCAAACTTAAGTGTCTAAAATTCTGTAGCATGAAATGAGCCACAAGGTATTAATTGGGGATAATTAATAGGCAAGTTGAAGAAGGAAATAATAGATTAGAATAGAATTTAAGTAGACTGCGTTTTAGAATGTCTTCATCGAATAATAAAGGAGTCTAATTTTAGTATCCAAACAATAGAAACTGGGAAATTGTAAAGAGTACTCACTGAAGACTTTTAGGAATTATTTAAATAAACACTACGTTAAAATAATGAACTTGCAGACAGATGACAGCTTAGAAGAAATGTCAACTTTTCTGAATTGAAGGATTCATTCACCCTTGGATTGTATGAGAAAGATGCAAGTATACACTGTATAGATTTGTTAAAGAAAAGCTTTTAGAGAGATTTAAAAGAGTGGTGATAAGGTGAAAAATACTTTAGGCATAAGAGAAAACGTATCAATGAGAATGACAGAAAAAACAAAATATATAAAAATACCATCAAATAAGAGAAAGAGCAGCAGGAACTCAGTAGAATCTCATTTGCTCATACGACACATTCTATTACTATTGCCTCGAAGCACCAAGAGGGAGAATTTTCTATCTTTGAAGAAAACTACATTCTCTTTAGGGGGACTCTGGAAACATCCAGAGTGCACAGAATAGTAGCCATAACATATTACGTATGATGGAATATGGTGGCACAGTTTAATGATTTTATCACTAGGTATTTTTATCACTTAATGAGACAACTTGTTCACCTAATGTCTTACAGCAGCATAGAAGCTGGGGAGGTAGAAGGGTAGATGTATTTTTAAAATTTGACTAGGGATGAATTGTGTATTCTCATTTCTGGGTGAAAGTGCAGGGATCTGTTTTCTGCTCTGCCAAAACCAGTTGCTTAGGAGATAAAAATACATCGACAAACTAGTCTATCCTCAAGGACCTCATGGTTTTCCAAACAAAGGAATGCATGTAGCTACACAAATATAAATAAAAAGAAAGTATCAAAGAAAAGAAAATCATATGGGACAGATCACTCAAGGAAATGTTGAGAAGAATTATGCAATCTTCATTATGGAGATTTTTTTTTAAGATTTCATTTATGTATTCATGAGAGACACAGAGAGAAGCAGAGACACAAGCAGAGGGAGAAGCAGGCTCCGTGCAGGGACCCGATGTGGGACTCAATCCCAGGACCGCGGGATCACACCCAGGGCCAAAGGCAGTTGCTCAACCACTGAGTCACCCAGGGGTCTCAAGGAAGAGAATTTTCTGAAGTAAGCTTTGATGAGTCCTTGACAGATGTGGTGAGACAAGAGAGCAGAGTATTTCAAGCAGAGAAAAAAAATTGAATTTAAGATACATGGATAAGCAAATCCAAACTGGATGAGAGACACTAAGTAAATTATGTTGCTAGAATTGAAAGTTCAATGCTTTCAGAATTATCATAATCAATGCTATTTTGAAATATTTCTATTCACAGATATTTTTATGGTATCAAGTGTAAACATCTACACTGCAAAATCTATTTTCTCTGTGGAAAAAAATGGTAAATTTTATCATTACCCTATTTTATTGTCAATTAATATTGTTTGCATCAAATAACATTTAAATGGAAAAATCCCAGTGTTATATAAAAAGATTCTACTCTTAAAATACTGTGCACACACACATTTTATCATACCAAGTACAAGAACTTAAAAAAAGAGTCCTCAAACATAAAGACTGCAAAAAGTTTCTGAATGAATTTAATGATACTTAACAAGATAGTATAACACAGTATGTGAGTCAGAGGAAAACAAATACTATATGATTTCATTCATATGTAAAATTTTTAAAAAACGAAATGAATGAACAGAGGGATAAAAAGGACAAAATGCTAGACTCATAAATACAGAGAACCAGAGAGGTGGGTAGGGGCATGGGTGACATAAAGGGAATTAAGAATATACTTATTGTGGCAAGTTCCGAGTCATGTATAGAATTGCTGAACCATTGTACTGTACACCTGAAAATAACACTGTATGTTAATTATACTTCAATTTAAATAAATAAATTAACTAATCAAACAGTTTTTTAAGGTATGTAAATTATTCAACATTGACTTCACTTTTTCATGAATTTATGAATAAAAAATATTAATATTTATGAATAAAGAAAGTGAAGTACTGACTATGAATAAAGGCAGCACACTCAATAATTAAATACTTTTTATTTCTTTCTCATAAAGACCTGAGTACATAATTCCCCTTTTCAAAGAAGCAATTTGCGGATCAATATTTCTCATAAAACAAGACAAAACAGACATCAATGTAGGCTATTTTTTTAAAACCCACTTTGGGAGGGTGCCTGGTGGTGCAGTATCTACTCTTGGTTTCAGCTCAGATCATGATCTCAGGGTTGAGATTGAGTCTCAAGTCATGCCCTGCACTCCACACAGAGTCTGCTTGGGATTCTCTCTCCCTCTGCCCCTCCCCACTGCACTTGTTCTCTCTCTCTCTTAATAAATAAATCTTAAAAACTAAAAACCCACTTAGGAACCAATTACAGTGAATTAAACCAAATTATGTCTTTTGTAAAAAAAAAAAAAAAGTATTTCTCTTCACCGATGCTTTTGAATTATTTTGAGAAAATATTAAACTTCAAGAAACCTGTGTAAAAGGGATAGTGAGCTTTGGATATAACTAATGAGGAAAATAATCGCACATTACATTGCGCTCACATGCTGCCAATTTTAGTTTGTAATTATATTGAATTAAATGTAGTGAGCAAATGTACCAAAAATAAATCACTAGAGTAGAGAATTAACCAACTGGCTTCTCCCAAGAATAAAAAGCAACTCAGTGGAAGAGGTTTGAGTATTTTTTCTTTATGTAAGTTCTTAACCAAATGCAGCAAATTTGAATACTTGATAAGAACAGATTGCAACACATTTTACAATTGGGCTATGTCAATAAAGCAAATGTAACTAACTTGCTAATCAAACTAAAGTCAACTTTATTGTATTCTAGAACTCATATTAAGCATTGGAGATGCAGAGATGAAATCAAGTTTTTGGTTGGAGCTCTAAGGGATAGTTTTTCTTATTGCATCGATAGTTACTGGCATACATGGGATTATTATAAAAACGTGCTATTGAGTTGAGTCTTCTTGATGGCAGGAGGAACTTGTTGCTGGCAATATAATTAAAAAAAGACAAAAAGAAAAAGAAAAAGAAAAAAAAGAAAGAAAGAACGAAAGAACAAAAAGAAAGAAGAAGAAAGAAGAAGAAAGAAGAAAGAAGAAGAAAAAAGAAAACGACAGAAAAACGAAGAGAAAGCAAAAAACGAACCAATACGAACGCCCCCACATAAAAAAAACGAAACAAATAAATCCCTCACTAAAAGCCGCAACCCCCCTCACCATCCTTGCGGCAATCCAGTCCCCTTCCCTTTCCGTTCCCTTTCCCTTTCCTTCCTTCCCTTCCGTCCTTCCTTCCTTCCTTCCCTGCCAATTCCTTACCTTCAATTAGAGTAAACAACTTTTAAAAAGAAAGAAAAAAGTAGAAGATAGACCTTATCTTTCCAAAGTTCACGATCTATGAGTGCAGGATTTATAACTGTAAGTGTTTTGGAGACTAGAATGTGTAACACTCTGGCTTTTTCCAGGACCCAGTTGAATCTAGAGCAGCCTCACTGGTATGTAAGTAAATCATAGCTGGAATTCCTACCTTCACGTGGTTCTCCACAAAGTGCCTGTTACAAAAGGGGGCTCCTATATTGGCTATATTCAAAAGAACCAAAAAAAATTAACATTCTAAAATAGTTCCACTCATAAAAGAGTTTCTATAAGTATATCCTGTTTTAGAGTTATAAAGCCAATGAACTCTTTTTGGGCACTTTGACCACCCCTTCTCTATAGTTCCTTTTTCCTATTGTATTGAAACTGTATGCTATGCCAGGCTCCACTACTAGAATGAAATCTCTGAAAAAGCTTTTTTGATCTTCAGTCTCTAGCACAGATACCATTGGTGTCTAACAACTACTTAATGAGTACAGGAGGAAACGCATGAGTGAAGGAATTACTTCATCTAGCTTAGCACATGGTAAGATCTCTTTTGCCTCTTCAAATATACTCCAAAAAGAAAGAGCTTATAAATCCACTGGGTCTGCACAATGCAGACTGATGGAAAGAATGTGCTGTTGGTTTAGTAGTTCCAGGAATTATCATGCGGGGACCACAGAGCCAGAAGGTGAACGGAGATTGTGATGTCTTTGGGCAAATGGGGTGAATGGAGATTGTGATGTCTTTGGGCAAACGGGGATCACTCCCCATTCCACAAACTGCCATAAAGTACATACTCAATAAACAGGAGCTCTTCTTCTTGATAGTCATAATATAAAACAAATATAGATATTTATAAAATATTTATAAAATAAATAGAAAATATAATAGAAAAATATAGGGAAAGGGGCAATTACATCTGCCTGATGGTATCTGGATAGGCCCCAAGGAGAAAGTACATTCAAATCTCCTAGTAAAAGGGCTACATAGGAATTCCTCTGGAAAGCAAGAAGTCCAGATATTCCAACCCGAAGAAACTTGATGGGCAAAGATATGGACACAGCTTTATCTCCTTCATCCCCACCTGTTTGGTGGACATAGCAGACATAGTATGTACCCACCTACTATTTCATGTACTCCTCCCACTTTGCCTTGTAATTAGATTGGGTAAATGATATTGGGTGCTAATCAATGAATCAGGCAAAGGCTATAGATATAAGCTCCTCGCACTTCTGCCCCTTGAAAGCATCCTGGGTGAAACCCCTGCTCCTTCTTCCCCTGCCAGGTTGTTCTAAAAGTCTATATGCTGAGACAGCTGAATCACAAGTTTGATGGAGCCTGTGTCCCTGTGTCTTAGGATACCCCTCACTGGCATGCATTAGGCCCTGTGTGAACAATTAAAAACATTTTTGCATGTGTGGGCTAAGCCACTGAGATCTCACTGTGTTGCAACAGCTATTATTACTTGTCCTGACTAATGAAAATAGCCCCTCTATACCCCCTCATCTTTACCCTCAATACTGAACATCTAACTTTCCCATTCAACAGCTGCAGAGAGTTGAACAAAATTATTTCCAATTAAGAGTGATTATAACCCAGTAAACCACAGGGTAAGATGGAACTAAATGGGCACCGAAATCAATACCTTCATTCTGACCTTTTCACTGGTGGGAAATAATTCAGTCCTTCAATGGCCATCATCAGAGGATTTTTATATCCAGTAATTCATTAACTTCTAAGTATTAATTGTAAGGTTTTCGATAACACAGATGGATTATGAATAGAAAATAGGCACAATGCACAATATATTCAAAAATAATTAAATTGTTATGACTTTTCAGGGCAGTGAAGCTATTAAAATATAATTTTTTAAAAAATGAGAATGGAATGAGAATGTGATTTCACAGGCATAATTTGAAATAGTACAAGTATTTACTCACCATGTGCAATTACTTGTAAATACAAATTAGAGGGAGATGTGGCACAGCTAAAGTACAGTAAAATTAGATTTATGAAGCCTTTCTTTATGTGCAAACAAAAAAATAAAAGTGTCTAATCATTTTGTTCATTACGATTTTTATAAACCTATGCTAACCAGGGGAATGTGATATACCATGAATAATTCATAAGGCAGGGCCAAATAAAAATAAAAGTTTGTGCTAATAATTCCTTCAGAAGGAGATTACACAATTGGATGGGACAGAGTCCAGCCAGGAAAACAAACTATCATTTATACAGAGATAATTTAATACTGGTACCAGATACGCAGAGCAGAGCGCGGGTGATGGTGAATCTGAGAATAAATCAGCAAATGACCAGCACGTCTTTTCATGAGTTGTTGAAGGCAGTGGAATCCAGTTTTGCTGACTACTGATCATATCTGGATGTATAGCTTTTCTGAAAACTTTCACCAATTCTGAATGATATATTATCTTGATATCTTTTGTATGCACCAGCTATGAACCGAAGAATGAAGTCATTGCTGATGTCACCAACTGGCAAGCATCAGAGCTGGAATTCGAACTGACTCCTTGCAGAGAGTGACATCTACCACTCGCTGTGCCAATAGGCTGGGGCAATGGGGCTAGATCAAATGTGGACAGTCTTCCTAACTCTGAGTTTCCCTGATTATAATATGAACAATTACTTTCATAAAATAACCAATTATTAGCACCCAGGCTATTCAATACTATATCCTTATGAACACAATCCCAGGTGTCATGCTATATCCTTATGAACACAAAGAGTGTAACTGAAATGAGGTCTAGCTGTGCATGGTGGAGCACATTCTACAAACTGAGGAGGCAACTTGCTTAAGTGATTTTATTTGTTTTATAGCCAAGTCTGTGTTGTCAGTTTCATAAATGACAAAGTGTTGTATTTTCTCAGCTGACTTTTTCCGGTTTTATATTCTGCTTGTCTCTGTTCCCAACTCAAAATTACACATATCTTCTATAAGGATATCTGGAGATGGGTTATATTAATTGTCTGAAATGAAGTCTTTTGTTTAGGGATTTTTTAAGAAAGATTCTTTGCTCAGCATTCTGATGAGATATTTGTCAAAGAGATCAATGGATCTGGAAACCATGGCTTATCCGCAAGACATCTGGTTAGTTCTAGGTTTCAATAACGTGCTAAATCCACAGAAATTCTAAGGGCCTCTCTAACGAGTAAACATGGATTTTAGTGAAATTTGACATATTTGGACTATTAGTGAAAAATCTCTTCCTTCCAGAAAAATTCTGCTATGACAGAGTGTATAGAACTGCTCTTTCTTTTGAGCTACCCAGTGGGATTTTTTTTTTTTTTCCTGCACAAGAAGAAAGCCAGCTTGACAGTATAACATCTCTCTGATTCTAAGCCCCTTTTGCTTTCTTCAGTTGCTACCCCCATTACTTGACTTGAGCTCTCAGGCACCGGATTCCATGTGTACATAAGTAATGGGGGTATAATGGAACCAGTGATTCTGGAAGGAACCAGCTTGCTCATTGTGGAAATAAAATATGGGCTAACAACACCTAAATTTAGTCGAATGCAATCACTGGCTACTTAGGGATATGCTTTACAACATCTACTTGTGGATGTTCTTTTAACTTTAAGCATTTTGATCAAACAAGTTCTAATTTAATATAATATTAGAAAAAATAAATTGTGCTCTTGTCTTTTCTATGTGAATTCTTCTATTGGCCTGTTAATCTTTAACCTAAATTGCTATTGAATCTTACTGAAACATCTCTGTTGTTGAGTTTTCTTCTTTCATTTTTATTGTCCTTTTTTTTTACTCCTCCCTAATCTCTTTATCTCTGTTATAATTAGTTTTATATATTGTTTTCAAAGAGTTTTCTTTAGTGAATACAATATAAAACATATCCTGTATTAGTTCACAGTGCATACTTCCATTTTTCCACTATGGGTGATCTTTAGTGTAAGTAGACATATCTTAAATTTCTGTGTTTTGGGGTTTCTTATGGGGGAAGCACCTGCAAAAAAAAAAGGCATTTCCTTCTATTATATTTACCTTTACATATCTCACTAAGATTAGTAAAAATTTTGAAGCAGAGATATTAAAACGTTTGTGAAAGATACAAAGCTACACCCAAGAACTGCCACTCACAACCTTTCAAAATGAATAACTTCTATTTTAACAAGCAAATCTGAGACCTGTGATTCAAAAGTGGTGTGGCTCTTCTATTCATTTTTAAAATGGCTACTTTGATAATCATAGATGCCAATTTTCTCAAATGTACTAAAAAATGTCTTATAAGCCTCTTTCAGCCAAGATACGTACACACATTCCCTCCAACAACCACCAGCGGGCTTTCTCAGAAATCTGGTAGAAGGATGCTATTATCTCCTGCCTTTACACCCAATTCGATTTGGGTAGAATAACGTGTCAAGATTACAGTTTTGGATCCCAAAGGCACAGAACATTACATATTAGGTCATTTATAAGTCTGACCTTTTAATAAAGTATGTTTCAATGTAACTATGAAATAAAGGGCTTAAATTACATTTCTCACCACCCTTTAATTGCTAAGTAATCTTTGAGTAAATGGTGCTCCTGGGACACACACATATACATGAGTTTAACTTATTTTCCATGGCCCCCATCCACTGAGAATAAGAAAAATACTCTTTGAATTTTTCAGCACTCGCTGTTTTCATGAACTATTCATGCAGTGTTGTAGAAACTAGTTTAATTAACAGGAAAGAGCAGCAACAACTATTAGTTCTGTTGCTTGCTTATGATGACTGAAAAAGTTCCATAGCCATCAGATTTCTTCCCTGAGTCTGAGAAACGCTTGTGAGTGCACAGCCAACACATTTAGGGGAACTATTCACAAAGACTTGCACTGAAATATAAGGTTTATGAGCCTCGTCTGGAGTAAATGAAGTAGTTACTACTGGCAGTTAAACTATTATAAGCTCAAGGAGAATTTGATTATGGTTGAGGTAAGAAGTGAAAAGTCTAAATTAGAGAAAGAGGGCTGAGTATAAAACCTAGAGGAGAAATAAGAGAATTTAAACAGTAGGAAAAGCCAAGAAGTTCCTAGTTGAGAAGCTGAAGGACCGACTGGGGTGGAATAGATGTTGGAATATGGCCTGAAGCTGTAGGACATATGTATGTGGGTTTGTGGTATGAGTGAGTCTGCACATCTGCTGAGTTCAGGATCAAGGGAGATGGTCACTTACAATCACTACAGAGCTCAAACATTCTTCCATGGACTGACTCTGACATGCCCCGTTAGGTGTCTTCTGTCTGAGCTGCTGCCATATGTTTGATCATTGTATAGGAAACTGATGATGCTTGGGAGAAAGGAATATTCTATGAGGAGAATGTTCTATTGTTATCACTCAGTTCTGGACACCTCATTTATCCAGATGAAATCCCTACACCATTATCCAGCTGCAGGACATGCTCTGAGAAACCTTATTTAAAAAATGGAAATTTGAAAAATACAAATGATACTGTGTACTACAAGGAAAAGAGCTCCATGTAGGGACTGGTATATAAAAGTTTGTAAAAGTGAATTACTTTCTCTCTTTTCATGAACCAATTTATACGGAATCACAAATTAGAAAAAGAATGAAAACAGACTGGAAAGGAAAATACAGAGAAAGTAAGGAATACCTTGAATAGAGCACAGGCAGTAATTTCTCTGATATAGGACAGACACATCAACATTTTTCTAGATATGTCTCTTGAGGCATGGTAAACAAAAGTAAAAATAAACTATTGGGGGACAAGATCAAAAAGCTTCTGCACAGTGAAGGAAACAAACAACAAAACCAAAAAGCAACTTGCTGAATGGGGGAAGATATTTGCAAATGACATATCTGATAGATGGTTAGTATCCAAAATATATAAAGAACTGATATAACTTAACACCAAAAACTCAAATAATCAAATTTAAAAAATGGGTTGAAGACATGAACAGACATTTCCACAAAGAAGACATACAGATAGATGGCCAATGTACATATGAAAAAGTGCTCAATATTACTCGTCATCAGGGAAATGCAATGCAGTGAGATACACCCCTGCACTGTCAGAATGGCTTAAGCAAGAAACACAAGAAACAACAAGTGTTGGCAAGGATGTGAAGAAAATGGAACCCTTGTGCACTCTCCGTGGCAATGCAAACTTGTGCAGCCACTGGGGAAGACAATATAGAGGTCCCTCAAAAAATTAAAAATAAAACTACCCTAAATTCAGGAATTGGACTACTGGGTGCACTATATACCCCCAAAATACAAAACACAAATTCAAAGGGATACAGGCACCCCTATGTTCATTGCAGCAGTATTTACAGTAGCCAACCTATGGATGCAGCCCGTGTATCCATTGATAGATGAATAGTTAAAGAAGATGTGGTATATCTATACGATGGAATACTATTCAACAATAAAAAGGAATTAAATTTTGCCATTGGAACAACATGGATGGAGCTAGAGACTATAATGCTAAGTGAAATAAGTCAGTCGGAGAAAGATAAATAATGCCATATGGTTTCATTTGTGGAATTTAAGAAACAGAAAAGAGCAAAGGAGAAAGAGAGAGAGAGAAACAGACTCTTAACTATAGAGAACTAACCGATTGTTACCAACGGGAGGTGGGGAGGGAAATGGATGAAATAAATAATGGGGATTAGAGAGGGCACTTCTCGCGGTGAGCACTGGGTGATGTCTGGAATAGCTGAATCACTATATTGTACACCTAAAACTAACATAACACTGTATGTTAACTATACTGGAATTAAAATAAAAAACCTTTGTAGAAATAGAATAAAATATACTATAAGATCAAATTTGCCATCTTAATCATTTGCAAATGTACAATTCAGGGGTAATAAATACATTCACACTGTTGTACAACCATCACCATCATCCATCTCCATCCCTCTTTTCATCTTGTAAAGCTAAAACTCTGTGCCCATCAAACCATATCTCCCCATTCTCCTCTACTCCTGCCCCTGATAATCACTATTCTACTTTCTATCTCTATAACCTTGACTACTCTGAGTACATTACATATAGTAGAATCATACAGTATTTATCCTTTCACTTTAATTAATGCCCTCAGAGTTCTTCCATGCTGTAATATGTGTTAGAATTTCCTTCTTGTTTAAGATTAAATAATATTTAATCATATATCACATTTTTTCCCTATCTATCCACCCATCCGATGGATCCTTGGACAACTTACAGCTTTTGGATATTGTTAATAATGCTGCAGTGAATATTGAGATCTGAGAATATTGAAATCTGAAAGATTGAGATCTTTGAGATCCTGATTTTGTTTAACATTTACTTTCTCTTTCTCTGAGCCTAGGCAGTAGTGTACTTTCCATTGTCCTGAATTTCCTAGACATAAAAAAGGAGCACAGTATCAGAATCTCAATGGATGAAATTTCAGACGACAGAAATCCAACAGGTAAACTTATTATTAAAATGGAAGAGAACAGAGTTCTCTATAAGTTCTTGAATGCATTTCTCAAGTTTTAATTGACATGGAATCAGAAAAGACCCCGAATAGCCAGGGGAATATTGAAAAAGAAAACCAGAGCCGGGGGTATCACAATGCCGGATTTCAAGTTGTACTACAAAGCTGTGATCATCAAGACAGTGTGGTACTGGCACAAAAAACAGACACATAGATCAATGGAACAGAATATGGAAGCCAGAAATGGGTTCCCAGAATACTCAACAAAGCAGGAAAGACTATCCACTGGAAAAAGTGGATTTAATAAATGGTGCTGGGAAAATTGGACAGCCATGTGCAGAAGAATGAAACTGGACCATTCTCTTATACCAGACACAAAGATAAACTCAAAATGGAGAAAGATCTAAATGTGAGACAAGAATCCATCAAAATCCTAGAGGAAAACACAGACAACACCCTTTTTGAACTTGGCCACAGCAAACTTCTTGCAAGATACATCCATGAAGGCAATGGAAATGAAATAAAAAATTAACTGTTGGGACTTCATCAAGATAAAAAGCTTCTGCACAGCAAAAGAAACAGTCAACAAAACTAAAATACAGCCTATAGATGGGAGAAGATATTTGCAAATGACACATCAGATAAAGGGCTAGTTTCCAAGATCTATAAAGAACTTATTAAACTCAACACCAAAGAAACAAACAATCCAATCATGAAATGGGCAAAAGACATGAACAGAAATCTCACAGAGGAAGACATAGACATGGCCAACACGCACATGAGAAAATGCTCCGCATCACTGGCCATCAGGGAAATACAAATCAAAACCACAATGAGATCCCACCTCACACCAGTGAGAATGGGGAAAATTAACAAGGCAGGAAACCACACATGTTGGAGAGGATGCGGAGAAAGGGGAACCCTCTTGCACTGTTGGTGGGAATGTGACCTGGTGCAGCCACTCTGGAAAACTGTGTGGAGGCTCCTCAGAGAGTTAAAAATAGATCTGCCCTATGACCCAGCAATTGCACTGCTGGGGATTTACCCCAATGGTACAGATGCACTGAAACTCCGGGACACCTGCACCCCAGTGTTTATAGCAGCAATGTCCACAATAGCCAAACTGTGGAGGGAGCCCCGATGTCCATCGGCAGATGAATGGATAAAAAAGATGTGGTCCATGTATACAATGGAATGTTCCTCAGTCATCAGAAAGCACAGATACCCACCATTTGCTTCGACGTGGAAGCAGAGGAGGGTATTATGCTGAGTGAAGGACGTCAAGTCAATTGGAGAAGGACAAACATTGTATGGCTTCATTCATATGGGGAATATTAAAAAGTAATGAAAGGGATTATAGGGGAAAGGAGAGAAAATGAGTGGGAAATAGAGACGGAGACAGAACATAAGCAACTCCTAACTCTGGGAAAAGAACAAGGGGGTAGTGGAAGGGGAAGTGGGCAGGGGGATGGGATGGCTGGGTGACAGGCACTGAGGGGGGCACTTGACGGGATGAGCACTTTGGTGTTCTGCTATATGTTGGCAAATCAAACTCCAATATAAACGATACCAAAAAAAAGTTTTAATTGACACTAACTGCTGGATCTTCACCCAAGAACTACTGGTGAACTAGACATAAGATCCATAATAGGTGTATGAAAGGTGCTGTGGGAGTATTTGTGGGAAATAATGGTTTTCCCTACTAATGCTGGAATATTTCTAAAGAAGTCTGAGTAGGTGATTTCCAAGAAGTTAACCAATTCCAAGAAAAGTTATCCTTGACAAAAGGCAACATAAGAACAGGGAGGATTAAATCATTTTGGAGAATTAGAAATAAAGAACAGACCATTATGGCTAGAAAACATGCTGCAAAAGCCAAATGCTGTGCAAGAGGATACTAGCTGGATATGCCTTAAGCGGTGTTGAATGCCATGTGGGCTCGTTAGAGCTCAGCTGCTAGAAAATTAGCTTATTATTTAATATCTCAGTACAACAGAAATCTGTTTGTTGTTCACATACAGTTTGAACAAGTGTGATTCAGATGAGCAAGGTCATCCTTTATGTGATTATTCGGGGATGCATGACTCCACAAAAACCCAAAGCTGTGACACTCCACTCTATTCCATCAGTCAGGACTGAGGCATATGTCACTATCACTAATTGAAAGATTTGGAAACAAGTCTAGCTGTGCACTAGAGAGCGAGGGAGAATGAATTTATTATGTTAAAGTATATGTATGGTAAATGGATAAGCAACGTGGAGCTTTGGAAGTTTATTTTTAAGAGGGAATAACGGGAGAAAAAAAGTCGGAGAGGACATCTGTGCTGTGTAAGAGGAACCAAATGAGTTGACGGTGCTCTAGGAAGATCTTTCTCTCTGTTAATAACGGTGTAGGATATTATTGACCATATGCCAATTTGTTCTCCCTCTTGTCACTGAACAAATATCATTTGTTGACTCTCATACAACCAGCATCAAATAACTAGATATTTCACTAAAGCAGGCACTGTCACTGCTCCCAGGAAGCTACCTTTGAGCCCCTTTTCAACACAGGCACAACTGATCTGGCCTTCTTTTAAATTCTAAATTTCATGTGGAAATGGAAAACAAAAGAATTAGATCTCCTCTGTGACATGTCAAAGCGTACAGGAGCAGAGGGGAATTTGACCTTACTAAGTAGTTGACTGTATTTTATTGCTTTGTTGTGTTTTAACCTATATGAAATTTTGATAGTTGGTTTTTCTATAACTACTACAGAAAAAAGATTAAACTTACTACGTTGTACAAAATATCATTTTCCCATCTGTAAACATTTGGACACACCTCCACCTATGCTCTGAGAAAGCCTTCTGTATCTTTTAAAGACATTCAAAAATGGAAAGAATTTGTCTGGAATAATGTAAAGAAATTATATATATATATATAAATTTATATATAAAAATTTAAATATATATGAAAATTTATATATATTATATATAATTTAAACCTTTTAAAAATATTTTTTATTCATTTGACAGCAGCAGAGAGAGTGAGAGAGAAACAGAGGGAGAGAAAGAGAGCACACAAGCAGGAGGCATGGGAGAGGGAGAAGTAGACTCCCCACCAAGCAGGGAGCCCAACATGGGGCTCCATCCCGGGACCCTGGGATCATGACCTGAGCCAAAGGCAGATGCTTAATTGACTGAGCCACCCAGGTGTCACTAACATGGAGAAATTCTAATGGATCAAAGAATAATAACGATGCTATCTATAATGAGTAAGCCAAATCTTACTCCCAGAACATTCACCGTTGACTGATTTCACTTGTGTTGATGGTGAAAGCCTTTTAAGTATTTAGACAGATATGTTCTCTCAATGTTATGTCAGATAAAATCTAAATATTCTTATTTCTTCTATTTTCCAATGTCATGGGTGCCGGGGCCCTCACTATCCCCTCAACAACTCCTTACTAACAAAATTCCACTATTTGCTGGCAAATATAAGTGTCAATTGTCCAGATGTGGGCTGAACTTGGTGTTAAAGTACAGAACTACTTTCTTTTTTTAGCTGAAATATAATTAACATATAATGTCATATTAATTTTAGGTGTATAGCATATTGATTGGACAATGTTATACATTATTCCATACTCATCAAGAAAAGTGTAGTCACCATAATATATATAATATTATAATATTACAATCAGTATTAATATATAAAATATCATAATATCACACTCAGTATTAATAATATTGTCATGTTATTATTTTAACATTCTTACAATTTTATTAACTGTTTTCCTATAGTGTACTTTTCATCTCCGTGATTTATTTAGGACTGTTTTATTCTTTGCATTGGACATCATATTTAAAAGAACTCCATCCAAATAATATTAAAATTTTATATGAATTCATTGTATTCTTGATGCATTTTGAATATCAGTTTTCTCGGAAGCTCCTCCTGTCACCCTAACAACTCTAAATGTTATGTGCCCTACTTTATAGATGAGGTCACTATTAATGATGTTAAATATTTTTTCTCCATGTGCCATAACTTCTAAGAAAATCCAAAATATGAAACCAGATTTGTTCACATCTTTGCACTACAAATTATTTTTCCTCCTTCCCTTTCTTCCTCCCTTCATTCTTTCATTCATCCAGCAAAATTGTGATCATAAAATAGATCACGACTAGAGTTCAGTCAAGTAAAATATAAAGTATCTTTCCAACTTTCTGAAATGAAAATTATGCAGTTTTCATCTGTATATATCTCTAGATACATAAGAATTCATCTCATAGTTCAGATAGATTAACAAACTATATGACCTTATGATACGCCTTTCTTGTCCTTAATTAGCGCTTTTATTGGATAAATAGTTTAATTACAAATAGTGTAAAAATGCTACTTATGTTTAATTCACCAATTTTAAGCATGAGTTACTTCACATTTTCAAATACCGCCTGATAATAACATAATTTGTTCTCATTATATGGAATAATACTTTGCATCCTTCTCAAATCTCAGAAGGAAAGGGATTCAAAATCTTCAAATGATACAAAGGGTTCCTGCACTTCAAAACTAACATAAAGTGTTACGACAGATTGAGATATATTTTTCTGAATAACGCCATCAAGGAACAAACTGCATTTGAAAGTCACTTGGATAATTGTATCAATTATCAAATAAAACAATTTTATTTTCATGAACTATTTCTGGTTCGTAGGCTTCCCCTCCTGAGTTCTAATATCATACTAGATGTCCAAAGAGACAGGAATAGCCATATAAATTACTTCAAAATAAGGTAGATTCCAAGATTCCATAAATCTATGCAAACCTCAGTCATTTTCTGTGAAACACCCATTAATCTGAGGCTAGTGCTATGGAATTCATTTATAATCTGACCAAGAAGCCCACCATGACTGATGACCAGAGCCACATAATAAACTTGTGCTGCATTTCATCCTTGATCCCCGTGTTGGTTCACAAATGCACTGATTGTGATGTTCAAGCACTGATCAGCCTTATTTAGCAGTGATATTATTCTTCTCCGGCAATTTCTTGCACTTTCCTACTCACCCATATTACCCTGACTGATCACCTGATTATTCTTGCACAATCTAGTGAGTAAACAAGCTAGGAAGAGCCAAAAAAGGTTGAATATCATGGAGTCTAGTGTTTTGCTTTCTTAACAGCAAAACAGCTCAGTTTTTCTCCTTATTGGCATTGCCTGACTTTGATTTTCTATATACGGAGCTGCCCACTTTTCTGGTTTTTTTGCTCTTCCTAAGATGCCCTTTTCTGTTTAGATTCTATCTGCTGCATAGGACAATGATGAGCTAGGAAAGCTCATTGCACTTGGAATTTCACTTTCATATATGATCACTTTTTAAAACACCTCTAAACATGGTTAATCTCCGTCTATCCTGTGAACTGCGGCCATGCGAAGTTATAGGGCATGAGTAGGGTGACCATATATTTTATCTTCTAAACCTGACTGCTTTGGAAGAGGATAGAGTATTCTATTTGAAACTACGGTAGAATAATATATGCAAATTGCAAACTGGGGTGTATGGTCATGTTCAGGATGAGGCAAAGAGTCCAGATGTTGCATTCAGACATGGGTTTGAGTTCTAGTTCTGTTTCTTATTGTCTGTGTGACCTCATGCAAGTTACTTGAACTCTCTGGACCTCAGGTTCTTTACCTAAAACTAGAATAGTGGGGCACCTGATGGCTCAGTCAGTGGAACATGTGACTCTTGATCTTGGGGTTATGAGTTTGAGCCCCATGTTGAGTGTAGAGATTACTTGAAAATAAAATCTTTAAAAAATAAAATAAAGTAAAATAAAATTAGAATAGTAGTCTGGCTTATCATAATATGAGAAGATTAAATTAGATAAAAAGTTTAAAATACTGTCTAAAGCAAAAAATATAGTTATTAAATGTACTTTTGATTATTGTCAATTGTATTCTTAGTACTTAGAAGAGTATCTGATATATGAAAGGTTTTCAATTAAAATAGGTTGATATATTTACAAAAGAATAAATGAATGAACTAAGACATCAAGAACTGAATTTCAGTTGGAATTAAATAAAATTATGGTTGCTTTTTATGAATAATCATATGAGTCACAGAAGGACTGATATGCCAGGGATTGCTGCCAGGGAGCAATCAAGCCAGACTTTGAGCAACTACAAAATAAATTCAGATTAACATTAGTCAGTGGAAAACTAATCGTTTCATTTCTAAATGTGCATCAAGCTTCAGGACAATTTTGTGATTTGTACTCATTTGGGTTAAGCATGTAAAAGAGTTTTTTTTTTTTTTTTTCATTTGGTTATCCAATATTTTTGTCATGTAAATTTTGTTTTAAAACGTGTTAATCAGGATAGGCTAGCTTATGTTGCTTAAACAAATAAACACAACTCAACAAAGATTTGTTACCTGTACAAAGTGCACAGTGTGACCCAGGCTTCTTAACATGAGAATTCTTCTCTGATCATTATGATAAGGGAAGAAAGATAGCTGGAAGGCTCACCCCAGCAAATAAATGCTTCAGCATGAAAATGTAACATGTCATTTCTATTACAGGTCTATTGGCCAAAACCAATCATCTGATCCTACCCAACTACAAACAGTCTGTAAAATATTAGCCTCTCAAATGTCCCACAGGAACAGATAATCAATGTGTGTGAGCATTAGGAGTCTCCAGAATAGATGTGTTATCATTAATATTGAAGAAAACTATAGAGAAACATAATTTTAGCATCCATTGAGACATTTTGTCTGTTTGCTTTGTGAATTCATTTCTTCATTAACTAAGGTGTATATAGTGACCCCTGTGTAATGATTTAACAGTTGTTGCATACTTCTTTATTTCTTTAATGTTATATCATATATATATATATTTATATATGTATATATTATATACATATGTCCCCTAAAATATTCAGAATTATGATTCTAAGAGTTGTATAATATTCCATTAAGTTAAAGTACTGAAGTCTATTAAATATCTAAGCATTTAGTTTGTTTCTAGTTTTAAGCTATTAAAGTGTAGGAATTAGTTAAGAAAAAGCAGTAAATTATCAGAAATATGTGATAATGGGACTTGGGTAAGGTTAAAAAAAATACAAAAAACTTGAGTTAAGCCATTAATGGAATACTTCAATAATTTAAGCAAGCAGTAGCAATATACTGAACTATAATAATGATGAAATACTTTAGAGTCACTTAAGCAGTATTTATGATTGAATTTAGCAAATGTTTAAATATTAAAAATAAAAAAAAATAAAAAAAAAAACAGGGCAGCCTGGGTGGCTCAACAGTTTAGCGCCGCCTTTAGTCCAGGGTGTGAACCTGGAGTCCTGGGATCAAGTCCCACATCGGGCTCCCTGCATGGAGCCTGCTTCTCCCTCTGCCTGTGTCTCTGCCTCTCTCTGTGTCTTTCATGAATAAATAAATAAAATATTTAAAAATAAATAAATAAAAATAAAAAACAGAAAAGAGTCGAAGACAACTTAGAAATGCTAAAGCTGCATGCCTATAGTGATGACACCACTATCACATGGGAGATACAGCCAGCTGACATTCAGTTTTGAACATACAGAATTTGGATTTTAGAACTGACATTTGGTTACACTCTTATTTTTTTTGTATTGGTCACTCATATCCATTCACCCTGCTTTCTCTTGGAGATATATTTCCTACTAACTCTTGGTCCTTGGTTTCTGGTGAGGATGCCACCATATGCAGCTCAGAAACAAAGTATGTGATCAAGGCCTGAGGTAATGAGGACTTACTATCCTCTTGCTGCAGTGGTGGGAGTACCCTGAGGTCAAATGGGAAGCAGATTCACTTTTCCCCACTAGATCTTAACTTTGAGAGGGTAGGTGACACAGCTTCTGGATCCAGTGTTCAGATTTTCATAAATTAAGTTTCAGGAAAAAGACAGTGGAGTTTTGGTGGCATTTTGTTTTTACTTACTAAGATCCAGATTATTCACATCTCCAAAATAAATCACTGAAATTCAAACTTTTCACACACACACACACACATACACCACACACATTTACTTTATTTGTATTATTTATTAAAATTTCACATATACATAACTTGGAGATTAAAGTAGTTTTGTTTTATTTCAAAGCTTGCAGTTTTAGGGCCCAGGGGCAGACCACCTCAAGATGGACAACTTTGGCATGAATATTATTTTGAGTTAAAGCAATCCAAACCCAGCAGATTGAGAAAAAGCTTATCTCTCCCTCCGCTGCTTGCTCTACCAGGGAGAGGGCAATTAACAGAGATGCCTCTTTATCTAAGAAACCTACCTGCATCCTAGGGCACCTTTGGTTTCCAAACGTCTCCTTCCAAGTTCATGTTCTTGATCTTTCTCTCCTTTGTATCCTCAGACCCCTACCTTTTTCTTTAGCTCATATAATCATCATTTGTCTGTCTTTAGTATTTCTATGTCTGTGTGGATTCCCTGCATATATGTTATTAAATTTGATTTTCTCCTGTTAATCTGTCTCATGTCAATTTGATTCTAAGTCTAGCTAGAAGAATCTTGAAAGGCAGAGGAAATCCTTCCTCCCCAACACAGTCCTACATCTTTTTCCATTTCTACCTCCTTACTCATTTCCATCTCCCCAGATAAAAAATTTTCACTTCTCTTCTGAATTCTGCTTGAAATTTACTTCATGTTTCTAAATAATTAGCATGTATTGTTACTTCTTGATTTTACATCAATAAGCAAAGGTTTTGGATTGTTCATTATTATGATTACAGAGCTCTTTTCACCTCTCTATTACTACAAAAAGCACTCTGCCATATATTTAAGAATTATAGCAAATTTCAGTTAAATAAATATATAATATTTATATTATTATCAATATGTGTATTAGTCAGCTAGGCTGTCATAACATAAAATGTATTTCCTTACAATTCTAAAGGCTGAGATTCTGAGATCAGAGTGTGAACATGGTCAGGTCCTGTGGAAATCTCTCTTCTTGGATTGCAGATAGATGGCTGCCTGTCTACTCCATTGTCACATGGCAGAGACAGAGCTTGTTGTCTGGCCTTCTTCTTATGAGGACATCGTCCTTGTTGGATTAGGGCCTTATCATTATGACCTCATCTAACTTTAACTACTTCTTGTAAGTCCTATTCCCAAATACAGTCACACTAGGGTGAAGGACTTCAAATATGAATTTTGAGGAAACCCAGATCAGTCCATAGTAGAATGAAAATCATGCTCACTCTCTCTCTCTCTCTATATATATATATATTTTTTTTTCTTTTTCATTTTAGGCTCTGGTAATTTAGCCTTCATGAAAAAAAAAAGTAACCAATACATAGCTACTGTTTAGAGAGGTAATATTAATTTCATTCAAATATTTTCATTCAAAAGCATATTATCCTTTTAAAATATTTTTAATATTGTTTACTTCAATGAAGCAAATTCTCAACAAAGCAGAAAATAAAAGGCAGCTATGTACATTTCTTTTCCCTGCTTTAATTGTTTCTATAGAGACCTGAGGTTCTGAAAATGTCCTTAATCATCTCCATCAAGTTAAGAATTGGTTCATATGTTAACATTATGTTGTGCTGCAGGAATGTCACAGGAATTAATATTGAGATCAATAATACTTTTTTTTTTAGTTTGCAAACAAATTACTTAATAAGATCTTCAAATGTGAGAGCTAAGTTAATCTTTTAGACCCTAGGTGCATAGAATTGGATTAAGTTTTATCCTTTATTCTTCAGTTCTTGCATGACATTGTTTTATTTTGTTTAACTAATGAATACAACTTGAGACAATAATTACTGATTACCTAAATTTATCCAGTGTTCCTTCTCATCTCATCTTACAGCATCCCCCCAAATAACTATCTGTGTTTCTCCTACTTTTAATAGCTTTCTGGCATATATTTAAATGGAAACAATATTTTTCTTGGGTCTTCTTGCTTTTGTGTTTTATCAGAGAACATTATGCTACATGCAATATGCCTTCTTCCCTCAAAATTATGTCACTGAGATTCATCCACAGTACTTCCTACATACCTCGGGTTTCTGATATTCCACTGCATGACTCTAACAATTTATTTACTTATCTGTGGTGTCCATGGGCATCTGGCTCTGCATTCCCAGCTACTCTGACACCATGCAGGCTGTCGGTTTTTATATCTCAGCTCTTGAGGCCCTACCTACAAGGATCTCCCTGTCAGTTCTTCTATTCTCACCTTTGGTCACTTGGGTCTTGACTCAATGCTGTGGGCCAGGTTCATAATGCTTGTTTGTTATCTTCAGGAGGGACAAGGATTATGAGCCATCACACAGGATTGGACTACACATTCATCCCTCACTTTTTTTTTTAAGGTTTTTATTTATTCATTCATGAGAGACAGAGAGAGAGAGAGAGAGAGGCAGAGGGAGAAGCAGGCTCCATGCAGGGAGCACGATGTGGGACTTGATCCCAGGTCTCCAGGATCACACCCTGGGCTGAAGGCAGGCGCTAAAGCACTGAGCCACCCAGGGATTCCCCATCCCTCACTTTGAATAATAGCATGCCCAGATTACATGTTGATAATGTTGGTATAGGACTGAATAGCTTCATTAGAAAACTAATCAAGCTTCACTATTTGTTGTTCTTAAATTAGTGGTTCATTGCTATACATTATAGTTACCTTGTCTATGCCTACGCATACCCCCAGACATCCTCATGCAATTTACCAAAGTATATTAAAGAGGGCCAAATTAAATGATTATATCCGTATTTATTGATAGAGACCCTTGGTATCGTTGCAGAAGACATTACTAGTGATCATCAATATTCTTTCTTTTTACTACAAACACAGAATAATAGGTCCATATGACTAGGTCTTGTGAAAGGCCCCAAATATGTTATTTTGAGTGAAATGTATTAAAAATATTAATTCTCTAATATTACCTAATAGGCTGTTGATATAAAAAATTCTGCTCTTATCTCAAAAATATATTTTATACTTGGCTTGGACAAAACGTTTGCATTGCTAACATTGATCACTGGATATAAGTGGTAACTAAATGATTTCTTCATTATGCAGTTGTAGTTTCCCCCTCTGAGGAAGATCCCTGTGCTGTTACTTTGTCAATTTCTCAATCCTCATCAATAAGTCAGCTAATGGTTTTAACACCAACTGTAATTTCTACCCGGGTTGTATCATGATAATTTTCTAATGTTTATAGTTTCTTTACATTTACTGATATTGTTTTATCATATTAAGCCTTTTATCATTAATTGGGCCATTCCTATTACAAAAGAGTAGCAAAAATTCTAAATCATTTCTCTTCATAATCAAATTACAAGGACAGGAGTTTGTTTAAAGGTGTTTCTAGATTCTAGAAAACAAAGTCTTACACAGTGCTAGATTACCACGACGTGTCATCTTAGAGAGAAGCAAGGGTGTTGGAAAAGGGGACTTAGGTAGGGACAGAGGAAGAGCACAGTATGTGCATCACCACTCTGGCTGTTTCTTGGAATGAGCAAGCTGACTGCTAGTTTGCTTGGGTTTTCTAAAGAACTCTAGTTCCCTTTAGTGAAAAATGGCACGAGGGAGCCAAACACTAGGCTTAGAGATGCTCACCATGGGAACGACATTGCTTTCAGACCATTCTGGGTGCATAATTAGAAGACACTTAGAAAATATGTTTTAAAATAATGAATTCACATTGATAATCCAGTTCAATTTTAACGTAACAGCAGATTCACCTGAGTTCTTTGAGCTTCTTTTTTTTTTTTTAGGATTTTATTTATTCATGAGAGACACAGAGAAAGAGTGTCTTTGAACCACATCTACCTTCTCTAGCCCTGAAAATCAGGAATCAAGATAATTAACATACTTAATTGCCTTATCTCATTATATACAAGAAACGGTTTCAAGATACGATGACTAATATTACTACTAATTAATTGAATCACTGAATGAGATGAAATCAACCTTTTTATCTGTGCTTACAGTACACTTCACCAAGGATACACAGTCAAAATTGTATGCTGTGAAGTCCCATTCTTTGCACTTTGCAGTTTTAAAAGTCCCATTTTAAAACTGATATGCAATTTGGTTAACTTGTTTCCATTCATTTTTAATCCCAAGAAATTATTTTCTTGTTTGTTTTTGAGTAGTATCACATTTGTGGGATCCAAGAGTCTAAACTACATAAATAGGTAAACAGAGAGATTCTTTTTTCTTGTTTACATCCCTGCCCTAATCACCCTACTCTTTACCTCCCTCCCATATTAATAAATTTCCCCAGGGCCCAGCTAGTAGCAGTTGAAAAGAGAGGTGAGAGCTAGTCTCAGGTGGAAGGAAAGGTTTGGAGTAGCTGCCTGGGTTGCTCAGCTCAAGGACTCCCTCTTCTGTTAAGCGCCTAGAAATTTATTTAATAAATGTGCTGTGTTCTTCAGAATGTCTTTATCCCCCCCCCCCCCCTTCCTTTCCCAGTTTTCCTGTTCTGCTCATTTTTATTCTCAGACTTCCTCCCAGCAGTTACCCTAAGGACGGTGCTCCCTTCCCTGAGGGACATTGAATTTTCTGGGTGTCCAGGCTCTGCTGCTGCTCATGCTGTGATGTTTCTCCCACACCAACACTTCCAGTGCCCCCTGGCTGGCCACACAGTTGTAACTTCCACTTTAACTCTGCTCCCTCAAGTGCACCCCTGTCCCCCCAGAATTCTTCCTTAGTCATCGGCTCTGGACCTCACCCACATTCCAAAACTTTATCAACAGGTATTTCTAACATCTAGAACAAGGTTTTGAACTTGGTCCCTTAATTCAGTGGTCTAAATGGATGTGGGAAACAAAGGCAGAAGAGCAATTATTAAATTTTCTTACTCCCTACAGCCCATTGAGAAGCCCATGACACAGGCAGAGTGACCTTCCTGTAGGGACTCAGCTGCCTCCACGTTAATACTTCACTAAGAGCAAAAGGTGATTTTTGCCCAACCCCCAGGATCCTGTGAGGCTACTTTCACATATGAAAATTCCTTTAGAGATTCCCTTATCTGTAACCACCCCCCCAAGATACATGTTGCCAATCATCCCCCAACCATGGCCCACCGATATACATCTGAAGGGTCTCATGACTAAGGATGTATTAGACTATAATGAATGACCTTTTTTCTAACAATAGCTAGCCCCCACAATGTCTTAGAAACCTTGCTTCCAAAATTCCTTAGAGACTTCTTACATCATCCCTAATCCCCTCTCAGCTCGAAAGCTTATAAGGTGCAACACCTCATGACCCTGGTGCAGCATTTTCTGCCCACGGGTCCGGTCCCCGGTCTTGAATAAAATCCCCTTTCTTCACCAAAGACTTCTCAAGAATTCTTTCTTGGCTGTTGGCTTCGAACCCTAACATCTTTCCTACATCACTGAGTTTTATTTTTTTGGTGTCAATTCATTTCTTATTTTAGTTTCAAAAGCTACAGTGGTTTTACCTGGCAATTTGGTAAGAAGAGAGAGGAAATTTTTTTCAGAAATATTACCAAAAACAAGTTTGAAGCCTGTATGTAAAACAGCCTGGTACCTGGCTGGGCCCTCTGCGAAGCTGACATCAACATGTAATTAAATCTGCAAGAGATTTATTAGGTGCCCTGCTCGTGAGGATAAATGGGGACACAGTCAAGGGAAGTGATCAATGCATGTTTGATGCCTGTGGAAGAGAGAGGGAAAAAGAGGAGACTTGGGCAGAAGTAGCTCCTTCTGCAGTACAGTTCTCAGACGTTTCATCAAGACTTTCACAGAGTCCTTCAGCCCAAGTCACCCTCCAGGAGCAGGTCTGCCGTAGTCTTCTGCTGTGCTCACTCATTGCCTGTGTCGGGGAGGACATTTTTTTCCCTCTACCCTTCTAGGTTATCTTTTGGCTGGTCTATTAATTAAATTGACATAAGACAGATTAACAGGAGAAAAACAAATTTAATTACATACATATGGGAAGCCCTGTAAGAATATGAGACACAAGGACAAGTCACTCAGTTGAGGCTTATGTGTCATTGTAAATTAAGGGATGGGACTGGGGCCTGGGGCTTCCAAGGGGAGGAGGGTAGTTTATAGGACAATAAGAAGAGCAGATGTTTGGTAATTAGACATTTGCCCTGTCACACAGATAGATCTTTCAGAGAAAAATTTATCTCTGGTAATACAACTTTTTTTTCTGGACTGGGCTCCCAATCTAAATTCTTTCAGTTAGTCAAAAGAAAGAGAAAAGTTTTTCTTGAGTTGACTGGGTCTTAACTGCCTTTGATGAAGGCTAGTTGGAAGAAAGGCAGGCAGGGACCTCACCTTAAGAGGAAACGACCCTTAAAGGGATTTTACGCCACCCTGGAAGGAGCCCTCCACCCTTCCCCGTGTGGTAGGTAGAGGACAGAAACCTGATTGGATGACAGGTTCATGGAAGATTAATCAGATTAAAGCAGTCTGCCAACAAGCCCATAAAAACCCTAGACTTAGAAACTCTCATGACAACCCTCTTGGGTCCCCACTCTCTTCAGGAGCTTTGTACTATCACTTACTATCGCTCAATAAACTTTGCTTTGCAGCCCACCACTCTTCGTCTGGTCTACCTCCTTATTCTCCAAAGCAGAGTGACCAGGAACCTTGGGCACTGGAGGCAAAAAATAACCTGTAACACCTTCAGCTCGAAATAATCTACATGCCAAGGCAGCATATTTTGGGGCCATGTATTTTGCTCCTCCTCACCTGAGAGCAGACTTGAGAAGTATAAACCTGAACTGGGTGACAGTGGATTCAGAGCACAGCACTGGAGTCCTCGTCAGTCACTCTTCCAGCAGGCAGGCAGCTCATTTCCTCGCCCACCGTTTATCCAGTGTAAAGGAAGCATGCTACACTATCTGTCTCAAAGAGTACAGCAGGCTGTCCTTTATGGAAAAATCCAAAATTAAATGCAAAACATACCTACTTAAAAGTGTTTAGACTTACAGCAAGAAGAAGCCATTCCATTCTCCTGCACATTAAAAATGTGCCTGAGGCCTAAAAAGTTAAAAATACTGAACTCATGGGGTGCCTGGGTGGTTTGGTCAGTTGGGCATCTGACTCTTGATTGCAGTTCAGGTTGTGATCTCAGGATCAAGGGATGGAGCCCCATGTCACGCTCCAACCTCAGCAGGAAGTCTGCTTCTTTCTTTCCCTCTCCCTCTGTCCCTCCCCTACTAGCGTTCTCTCTCTCTCTCTCTCTCTCTCTCAAATAAATAAATCTTTTTTTTTTAAGTATTGAGCTCTTCCAGGGAATCAAGTTGGCTATGAAGAATATGAATACCTATGATTATAGAAATATTGGTTTTTGAAAATGGGACATAATTACTGCCCTGATAAAATGAGAATTGAGGAGAGTTTTGAAGGATTATAGCATATCCAATTCATGGAATTATTTCTCAATTCTGATCCCATTGTCTTGTGCTTTTAGAAAATTCATTAACCAATGATTAATTGATAAAGTAACACCTTAAACTATGTGACAAGCACAGGGCAGAGGGCCTGAGTGTCAAAGCCCCAGGGAGCCAATGCTGTTTAACTATCTTCCAGCTTAGGCAAGTTTAGTCCCTGGGTGTGGCCTTTTCTACCACCTTGTTTTTGTCACCCCTAAACTCCAAATACACCTCAACAATTAAACTCCTGATGTTTCATCTTACTGCTGCTTCTATGACTGCATTTTACCTTAGCCCCAGCCTCACAACAATTTTCTTGGACTATTTAACAGTTTTCCCCAGGAATCCACAGTACCTGCCATGTTATTCCCCACTGACATTCCCCAGAACTTTATTCCTGTCTGGGTTACGTGTAGATGCTGTCTCTTAAAATGGCATTTGTCTATTTATAACAGCTCATGTGAAATTTGAAATTTTATTGATTTTGAGCCTAATCATCATGGGATGATTCTGGGTTCTTTTCAATTAAGATAAAAGAAACATGATGCCAGATGGAGAAGGGTGATTCATCATCTCTTCCTCTTTTTCCGGTGCTGACAGAGCAAGCCTAGATAGAAATTTTGTTTTTTGAAGGTTTGTTAGATTTCGTCTTTAAAATTGTCACTGGAAAAAATATCATAGTTTATATTCTGCAATCTAATGGAAGAACACAAAGGAAAACATAAACAAAAGGTACGAAGTGGTAGCAGGAAAAAAAAATAACAAAAAGAATCAGAGAAGATAAAATGGGATTAATTAATCAGTCCATCAATCAACTAATGAGATGATAATTTATTGAGTAGTTACTATCAGGTGCAACATTATACAGCAACATAGCAAATTCCCAAGCACTGATAAGAGCCGTGAGAAAAATAAATGGGGTAAAGATGTAGACTAGGCAACTGATTTCATTTGAGACTTTTGAGAAAGTTTCAAAATACCTGATATTTGAGATGAAAGCTGAATGACAAGGGACAAGCATTCTAGCCGGGTGGATCTTCACAGAACATGTCAATGTCTCAGGAGATTACAATCCGACTCCATCTCCATTCTAATTCTCTGCTTCTCGAGCCACTTTTCTCATATATATTCCCCAAAACAAATTAGGCTAAATTGTCCACAGTATTTTCTTACAATTATTTTAATCTTCTTTGTATCTGTATTTATTGCATACCTTCATTCTAAAATTATTAGCTTTTCATCCTTCTTTTCTTGGTCATACTTCAAAAAGTTCGTGTATGTTATTATATTATTTTTATATGTTTTTAGAACTAATTCTACTCTTGCTTGTATATGTTAACTTTTACTATCCCTGTATTAATCCTTTCTTATGCTTTAATGAGTTTATTTTGTTTGTTTCCTAACCTAATATGAAAGCAGGGTTCACTGATGTGTAGTCTTTTTGTTATTAACACATTAATGTACGGCTGTAAATTTTCTCCCTTATATGTCAGGACCTTTGCACTGTTTCTGCTCGAAGATATTGTTTTATTGTTCAGTAGCCCTATCTTCATACTTTCCTGGAAGCTTTTAAGGTTTTATTTTTACTCTTTGCCACCATGTCTAAATGTATTAGTTTGCTTTTTAAATTTATTCTCTTTAAGACTGAAGTGGGTTCTTTTCATCACAGACTCATTCCTCAGTTCTACAGATCATCTGTGGTCTTGTCCATACATATACCCTGTGTACTTCTGGGTTTCCAGGTCGGTTAGATGTTGAAACTAATGGATGCCTCCTCCATGTGTTGCAGCTCTTCCTTCACGCTTCTTGTCTCTCTCCAACTGTCGTGCTTTCTGGTTTAACTCTTTAACAAGATCTTCTGGAACCTCATTTATGCATCTTCTCAGTACATTCTGGACTTTGGTTTTGAATTTCAAAAACAGTTTTCATTTTTGAGGTTTACCACTTTTATCCCTTTACTGCTAAAAATTCTTATTGTATGACTATGGTTTAGTCCTCCGTTCCTTTATCCCATTTAATGGCAGTACACACAAAAGCATAATGAGGTGTTAGCCACCTAGGAAATAATGTTAGCTACTAGGATTAATGTTTTTACGTATATTTGAAAGTCCAATTTTGCCTTGTCTATCAACATTCTTCTGATGTTTAAATCCTTTCCTATGTTGAGCTTCGTATTTGTCTTGGAGTTTTTGATCTGTTAGACATCTTGACTGTGTGACTATATATCTTTGGGAATAAGCTTCCATTTCAACTATCTTTTGTATCTGTTTGTGCAGACTGCTTAGAGACAGTAGAATGTGTCTTGAATCCTACTTTCAGAGAAAGAAGGCAGTATCTTAATGGTATTTCCAGTGCTAGCCTTCTACATACAGGTCCTCCCTGCTCTTTCCCGTCCTCCATCATCCACAACACCCTGCTTCTCTTGTCTGATAGCACTCACCCATCACTCCTGTTTGGAAACATACACTAGGGGTTCACTTGCTTGGCTACTACTGTTTTAGCGCCTCTGGCTCCATCCAGATCTTAGTATCTATCCCCTCCATGTATAAAACAATCTTGGAGCTGCTTTTGTCTTTTGTTTTGTCCTATTTTTGTGACTTTCCTGTATCATCCTATAGCGTGCTCATCTCTGAGAGATGTCTCTCTCTTCTATGGTCAATGAAATGGTGAAATATTCTCTTGTATTTCTTAAGTGCCTATCTTTTGGCTTTCCTTTTTTTTTTTTCATAATTTTCATGAATCTGGAGGATAGAGAGGATTGCAATCTGCTGCCATCATCAATGAGAATTTAGTACAGAAGATTTTAAAGTTTTTAGGAGCCTTTGCAAAACTAAGACCTGTGGAATTAAAAGTATTCAGGTGATATAATACTACAAGGTATTTCTCACATTTTATGCCACAGACCTAATTTAAAATATTACTATATACAGTAGTCCCCTCCCTGCCTTTATCCATGGCTATGTCCCAAGACCCCCAGTGGATGCCTGAAACTGCAGATTGTAGTGAGCCTTATATATACTTTGATTTTTTTGCCCCTATGCATACACACCTATGATAAAGTTTAACTTATAAATTAGGCATAATAAGAGAATAACAATTATAACTAATAAAAAATAGAACAATTATGACATATACTATAAAATAAGGTATGTGAATCCAGCCTGTCTCAAAGTATCTTTTTATACTGTACTCACCCTTCTTCTTCTTGTCATTATGTCAGATGATAAAATGTCTACTTAACAAGATGAAGTGAAGTGAATAATATAAGCATTGCGATGTTACATCAGTGTTATTGATTTGACGGTAGGCTGGAAGGAGGATCATCTGCTTCTAGACCTTGGTTGACTCCAGGTAACAGAAACCACAGAAAGGGAAAGCATAGATAAAGAGAGACTGCTGTACACAGAACCTAGTATTATATTTTAAAAAATAATATGCTATAACTAGGTAGCCTTTATTCTAGGAACATTGTCGTCTTTCAGGAACTGTATCAATGTAATCCATTCAATTAATAAATTAAAAGGAAAAACCATATAGCTATAGAAACAGATGACAAAAGGACATTAGATAAAACTTCCCAGGGACTCTAATGAAAATTTAAATAAAATAGGAATGTTTGGAAGCAAATGATTTGGTAACTATTATAGAGCAAGAAATGCTTACTTCTTTCCAGTTACATGTATTCAGGGCATAACTCTAGTTCTGCTTGTTTCTATTTAATTTTATCCCACATAGCCTCTTCATTTTGGATCCTGGCTAATGTAGTAGTCTTTATCTGCAACGTGCTATTCTCATAGTAGTAGAAAAAAATGAGTCCCGGCAAAGCCATGAGATGATTCTTAAAGCTTCCAGTGAACATGGTGTTCAGTGCTTCCTTTAACCAAAAAAATTCCTGTGTCAAGTCTGATATGAAAGAAAGGGAGAAGCATATTTCTTCAACTGAGAGGTACTGGAAATCAAAAGGCATGGAGAAGGCCATGCATATTCTTTGTAGGAAGGACAGTCAGAAAATGGGAACAAGATGCCATCCCAAATGAAAAATCCTCTTATGCCACAACTAACAGCAAAATGATCTTATTTCTATTGAAATCAGGAATAAAACAGAGCTGTCTGCAATCAGCACTAATATTTAACATATTGATGGACGATCTAGCTAATGTGTTGAGAAAATAAATCGATCAGTTTGAATATTTAAAAAGATACATAGTGTTATCCTTCTTTGGTAAAGATACTGTGCTTGTAAAATCAAAGATACCTTGTCAAACAAAAAGTGATAATTATTAATGTGCCTGGAAACAGGATGAATTAAGGGAAAAAAATACAGTGGTGAGGGAAAACCGCATTCTGTTAAGAATAAAATAAATCAAAGCTGCAGAGCCATTAAGAACAAAAACATAAAATTGTATTAAATTACTTTTTTTTTAATTTATATTTATTTGATAGTCACAGAGAGAGAGAGAGAGAGGCAGAGACATAGGCAGAGGGAGAAGCAGGCTCCATGCACCAGGAGCCTGACGTGGGATTCGATCCCGGGTCTCCAGGATCGCGCCCTGGGCCAAAGGGCAGGTGCCAAACCGCTGCGCCACCCAGGGATCCCTGTATTAAATTACTTAAAGGACGACTGGAAATTGGAATAATGTGTAATATTCTTGAATATGATTATCACAAATATCAAGAGTTTAAAATTAATATATAAATGAACGAGAAAGACATTATTTTGTATATTTGCATATAACTTAACGTACATATATCTAAAAATACATATACACTGTATTCTTACAATAAAGTAAGCTAGGGGAAAGAAAATGTTTTCAAGACAATCATAAGAGAGAATACATTTATACCTCTGTAAAATATTGAAAAAAATTCACATATTAGTGGACTTGCGTAGTTCAAACCCATGTTGTTCAAGGGCCAATTGTATAAACAAATGTTATGCAAGACAGAATGATAGGGGATGAAAAGAGACAGTTCTAGCGTGGTGGGAGTAAAGTAAGAATAGGAACTGATTTTGACTTCTGGGGAGAAGGGTCAGAAATTTTTAAGTATTAATCTGATCTGTAGAATGAGTAGAAATTCAGTAGTTAGAAATGTTTTGAAAAGCCTAGATTAAGAGAATTTACCATTAAATTATTTTTTATTTTTTAAAGATTTATGTATTTATTTTGAGAGAGACAGAGAGAGAGAGAGAGAGAGAGAGAGGGAGCGCACTCACAGTGGGGAGAAGCCAGGGAAAGGGAGAGAGGGAATCTCTCTCAGCAGATTCCCCGCTGAGCACAGAGCCCCACGCATGGCTCAATCTTACAACCCTGCCAAATCAAGAGTCAGATGCTTAAACCAACTGAGCCACCCAGGTGCCTGAATTTAAGTCAAACTCTAGAATTAGAAAAATAAATGTAATGAGAAAACGTACCATGTTAATTCTGAAGTCAAGCATGATTTACAATTGAAATATTTTAGTTTCAACTTCATCACTGGTTATACTTTTCATGACTGCCTTTAACATCAATAAACTAAGATGAGAGAAAATCTCTAGGTGCATTATTTCTCTTTGATCTTTTGCATTGCCTCCGCTTTGATTGTCCTTTCTGTCTCTCTCTCTTGTTATATCTATTTCTCTTCTCCCCAACCTCTTTTCATTTTTAAAATACTTTCACTTGGTAATAAATTATCCAATATCTCTTTTTATCTTATAGTCCAAGAGGAACTGCATATAAAGCTAGTAAAAATATTATTATTAAATCTCTCTCAATTGTAGTATAAGTGGGGGATTTCTTGGTATGTGTGTGATGGAACTATCATACATATTCACTATTATTCAGGGAAGTAAGGCTCATTTTATCTAAAAAATTAAATTTAAAGAACTAACAAATTACATTGCTATTCACTTCCTAAAAATCCCAGGCATTCTTATAAATTAAGTCTGCATGTATTTAAAAGGATAACTATAGAAAAGTAGATTCAATAATTGTATTCAATATGTGGCATCTTTGAGTCAATACTTAATATATGGATCTCAATACTTTGCAGTTGGATCTATGTACAATGTATTTGGAAGTACAGATGACTGCAGAATGGCTGTCATTTTGAAAAGATTATTTTAATATCGTTAAACAGGTTACATAATTCTAATAAAGAATCAGCTGATGACTCTATTCTCATTCCTTGGCCACACTGTGGTATTCTTGCCAATTAAAAGAGAACATAATTTTCAATGAACGAGCTAAGGGACATTAGATCTGAGTTTGAGTTTTAGTCTCCCACATTTTTAATTAGCACAAATACAAGTTAAATTATTGCCTGTGTAATCAAATGACAAAAGATACATTTTCTAAAATATATAAAGACATGCTCTAAAATACCAAATTTTCTGTGATATATAAAGATGGTTCCTGTACTCAGTTACATTGCTATATCTGATTGTGGTTTTTAAACAGTTTGTTTTCCATTTTCTTTGTTCATAAAGTGCAGCATTATAATTATCTCCTGGGCTTTACTCTCTCTATCCTACCTACCTTTTTTCTTTTCCTTATCTGAATTGCATAGTACCACTATATCAACAGCACCATGGACAAGTAGACAGAGTTCAGCTATTGCCCAGGAATTTTAAATTAAAATATTTATGAGACCATTGTGTTTTATAAGATAATAAATGCAATAGCAGGCCATTTATTGGCTGACTGTCCATCTGTTCCAACAATAACTCAAATCTGGAAGGGAATATAATCCTGAGCTGGAAGAGAAAACCGCTATCAAGTGCCAAACTCATATTTTTCCTTTTATGTGTTAATCTGGTCAGTAATAGCACTTTTACCCAGGGCACATACTTACAGAGGGAAAAACAAATCAAAATATTGAAAATGTTTTGTTGGAAGAATGACCAATGTCAGAATAGAATTCTTCAGACCTTATTCATTTTTCAAAACAAAATGAAAATGAAGTCTAAAATTTAAGTAGCATTTAAAGACTAAACTAAGTTTCAAAATTAGAAACGATTTTAATATAGTAAAATTGATCATTCATAGAATATTATAAAAAGGGCTACACTGCATTCTTAAAAATGATGAGTTTTTTTAGTGAAATGAAGTGATTGGCTTCTGTCAATTTGAGTTAAAAATGTATTTCCTACAGCTGTGCAAATGTCATATTTATTAAATAATGACAAAATTCATAGTACTTTGCTGTCTTAGAAACTGATAAAATTCAGTGGGTGAGAAATAATTACGTGGTTTGGTAGAATAATAAGTTGATACACATGTACAGATAGATATGTAACTTCAGTTTTCCATGATTGCAAAATAAATAATTTGCTAAAAATAAAAAAGTACTCTCCTATTGACTCTAAAATTTCTAACTCATTTTATCATTCAATCAGAAAAGCAGAACTACTGGAAAACACACAACTGATTGTTAGGATTAGATCTTACACAATTTAGGAAGCTGGTTAAATAGACTTTGGGAGGTTGTTTATACCGTCTGGGGCTGAAGCCCATAGTCGGCAGGGCAGGCAATAAGGAAAGGAAGATGGCCATCCCACGGGGACAGCAAAGACTAAAGGAAAATTCTGAGGATAAATGGAATCCATGTGGACAGATTGGAACTTGCATGGATTGCTAACTGCCTCTCAGCCTCCAAATATGCCCATGAGCCTGTCCTGATGATAAAGCTGGTATCCTTAGCTCTAGGAGAACATGCACCTGGTCCATGAATCAGAAAATTAAGAGGAAATGCAGCAGGAGCTGGAGTTGCTTGCAGGTCCAGATGCTGCTCCACATCAAGAAAAGGTGAGCTGGAACAGCAGATAGATGATAACACAGGTAAACTGCCTCGTGCCTTGTGACCTATTCTAACCTATGAGTGTAAAAAGAATACAACTGCTATCTTCCTACTCTCTTCCAATTTTCATTTAAGTAAATCTGGCCCACACTAAACCCAGATTGATAAGGGGAAATGTATTTCTGCGAAATGTAGCTCTAGCTGTGCTGAATTGATACAATGCAATTCCACCACAATTCAGCCCTTGTCTACTCGACATTTATATACACCTTTATTAACCACACTTAAAGTAATTTATATGTAAGGGATGCCTGGGTGGCTCAGCGGTTAAGCACCTGCCTTCCACCCAGGTTGTGATTCTGGAGTCCCATGATCAAGTCCCACATCGGGTTCCCCACATGGAGCCTGCTTCTCCCTCTGCCTTGTCTCTGCACACCACCTCCCCGCCCTGGCATCGCTCGTGAATAAATAAATAAAATCTTTAAAAAATGTATATGTAAAACAATAGCAAAATTCTGCTTCCATACAACATAAGGCAACTGTCCCTTGCACAACCCTCTCCCCAAAATGAGATACAATACCCTTTATTCATCCTTAAGGGATGCTCATCCCTCCTCAATCACATTCGTCTTTGATATCAATCAAACTATGATTCATTATTAACTACTATTAATTTTATTAGTATCATTAATATTTTAGATGTTAGGCAAATATAAGAGGAAAAGATTTAAGAAGTTAACATATACACAAGTAAGTATATGCATATAAAATGAGAAATACTATCCATAACTATCACAGTTCTCATTTCTGCCCCTGGCCACATGACTATAATTGATATTTATAATTACACTGTTTTCCCACTTTTTGCTTCAGCAAAGTACCTTGTCCAGTTAGGATTTTTGTTGAGGTCCTGAGAGTCCCTCTTGTATTTGATTGTTTTCATTTTTCCAGTAACTTTAACCACTGGGTATGGGAAGACTAAAAGGGACCCCAGAGAATCTCCTGCATTCCAGACATACTTCTCTTTAGCCCATTGTATCTTAGCAGCCATATTTCTCATTGATAGGATCAATCACCTCAGACAAAACACCAATACTCTCTTTGCCTATTGATTCACTAATATGAGGAGCCCAAAGAAGCCAAGTGGTAGTTTTAATTCTGAGTTTAATGAAACTATTGATGTAGGCCCTGGTTTAAACATTTCTCCCTTGGGAACTACAACAAGCAAGCCCAAAGAATGTGAGTATGGGCAACACTAATGATGTTAGTGGATTTTAGGGTAACAGCAAGAAGTCATTTCTCCTTCACCCCTTGTTTTCCAGATTTGTGAATCCCAATTATGAGAAAAATAGCACGATAGGTTGGTTGCTGCTGTAGACTATATATGGCATCCTGGAGGCAGTACCCATGCCCCACAGGATTTAGTTGTCTTGTTGGCATTTCAGAAGGCTATGGCATAATTGTATTAGGCCAGTTGTTTCAGAATGATGGGGGATCATAAGAACAATAATTTTCATAGGCATCTCTGCATTTATATTCTATAAAACAAATTTCGTGGTCGGGAACTATATTGTATGAAATGAGGTACTCCTTAAGATCACAGATGGTGGATTTGGAAGAAAGACTGCAGGCAAGGAAAGCAAATCCATAGAGGATAAATGTCTATTCCTTGGAAAACAAAGTCCTGCTCATCTCTTGATGGAAGGATGTAGGTGGGTGTCCTACAGGAGCCCTATTGGAGAGTATTTTTTTCTGTAGATGTATTTGACAGACACCATCCTGCCACCCATCCATTCATTGTCCTCATTCCTCATAGATTAAAAATGTCTTTTTAAGAATTGTGTACTTATCTGATGCAGGCATTGATGCTTTTGTAAAATCATGATCTTTTTTATTCATGACATCTCTATTAGGGTCTATAGAAATGATTATGTCTCCTATTAGACCAGACAGTAGAGTCAATGAGAGGAGAAATCTGTAAATATATTTTCATGCAAATATCAGCAGCAGCATAGAATTATCATTATGATTTGCTTAAAAAATAAATATCTGGGGATGCCTGGGATGCTGTCAGTTTAGCATCCAACTCTTGGTTTGGGCTCAGGTTGGGATCTCAAGGTCCTGAGATCAAGTCCCCCATTGGGCTCCACACTCAGAACAGATTCTGCTAAGACTCTCTCTCCCTTTCCCTCTGCCCCTCCCCTGCTCAAGTAAACAAATAAAATCTTTAAAAATAAGTATCTGTCCACACTGGGTTTAATTTGAGAGTCTGAGTCTGAGACTGGATTCTTTTAGGTGGGCCAAATCCTATCTCCTACTTACTGTGGTCTAAATTGTGTCCTTAAATTTCGTATGTCGAAGTCCTAACTCCCAGAACCTCAAAATGTAACTCTATTTAGACATAAGATCTTTAAGTGAAAAATAAGGTCTTTAGAATAGGCTTAAGTCCAATATGACTGGTGTCCTTATAAGAAAAGGAAATTCAGACACAAAAATGATAGGAAATGCACACATGCAGAGGGACAGACAGCAATGGGAAAAACACAGTCACCTGCAAACCAGAAGAGGCTTTAGGAGAAATCAAACTTGCCAACACCTTGATCTTGAACTTGTAAGCTCCAGAACTGTGAGGAAATAAATATCTGTTCTTTAAGCTACCTATTCAGTGGCATGTTAATATAGAAGCCCTAGGAAATGAAGCTACTACCCAACTGGTAATGAAAATTTTATGTGCTTGTTTCTCCCCTTGCAAAGTCATAAACTACTCGGAAATAGTTACTATGTCTTCTCACTTTTCATTATCATCACAGCAACATGAGGGACACAGTAGTCTTATGATAAATATTTGCCAAATTAATAATAAAAGGAAAAGAATATTTAGGTTTTGAAGCAACAATTATTTTAAGTGATAAGTAGATATTTTAAACTTGGACTAGCATAGCCATTAAATTTTGAAAGTTACTATATTTTTGGAGCATGACCTTTATTTAAAGATATTGACAAATGTTATACAAAAATAATAATTTAAAAACTGAAATCTTTAAAGGAGACATTGGGAAAAATAATGAGTCAAACAAATGCTTTTTTTTATATGTGTTTGTAAAGAAATCACAAAGCAGTTACATATCTTTCTTTTTTCACTCTGTACTCAGCTTTCTACCTGCCTTTCAAGGTCTTCACTTACTCAGCAAACAATTATGAAGGGATTGCTTACCTGTGTGTCACTTACTAGGACTACAGAGATAAAGGAATGGCCATTCTTTCAAGAAATAATTTATTTTGATGAAAAGGAATTTGGTGCATTCATATACATTAACAAAAAAGGCGTATTGAAACTATTTCAAAGCAAAGCCCTATATATGATAATGGCATCTTAATTACTCCATACATTGATAATAAAGGAGAGCTGAATTCACCTGACAGCTCTAGTACCAAATTGAATTTTCCTTACTGCCTTGCCCAAAAAAGATAGGATCCAGGTGTTGGAGAGTGGTGGCTGGTGGTGGAGAAAAGTTACTACAGGTTTTCCTCTTGAACTGTGCTACCCAGCCGGGTACACAGTGCTGTCCAACAGCAGCGTTACATTTTTCAACTGAGCATCACAGAAGACATCACTTGGTACAGTACAACGTGCCATCCAATCACATTCGAAAGACTACATCGGATTTTTCAGCAACATATCCTCTAAAGGACTTGTGCATGATATCCTCCAAATGTCTTCCTCAGTAATTTGCTCTTTAACAAAAATATCACTTTGAGTTAGCCTTCCTAATTCCATTGTCTCGTAATAAAGCTCATCATCCGTATCACCAATTGGTTCTCTCACCAAAACAACAATCTAATTATCTCATTTCTCGGTTTAAGTCTTTCCAGGTCTCCTCTTTGTCTACAGGATGCCAAACATATCAGCAAAGCAAACAAGACTTTCATGATCTAGAGCCCCAGATCCTGTACTCCGCTCCAAACTTTCTCTAACACATTGGGTAAATACCCATGGGCAGACACAACGTGCTTTCTGGCATCCCTTTGCCAATGCATCCACTACCCCTAGAACATGCTCTACTTCATCTGCTTGTAAACATGTAATTCATCCTGAATTCCTTCTGCAAACATTTAGTAAACACTAAATGAAAGATGATTAGAACATGTTTCCTATATTCCAAGGTAGAACTAGGGACAATATGCTTTTAAATAAATATCATAACTTTGCAGAAAAAGTAAAAAGTTATACTGTAACAACTATGATAAAATAATGGCTGAGAAGAGAAAGAATGATGGAAAAGTTCAACGAAAGGGACTTTGGAGCTAGAATTTAAAACAATGTGAGAAGCTCACGTGTGAGGAAAAGTGGAAAGGACAAAACCTACAAGAGCACTGAGATGAAGAAGAGCAGGAAGTGGGCAATCTGGCTGGATCTTCTCGAGGAGAAATGTGCTGAAACAGAGGCAGATAAAAGGGAGATAGATTCAGCTTTGGATTCTACATGGATTCTACATGTGTCAAGACCTACTTTCAAAGACACATTTTTGTGAATACTTCACTAATACCTCTTCTTTTACAGCCCATGGTGTTCTTCAGTTCTATGTCAAAGTCTTCCCATCTCAAATCTGATGCCAAGTCACCCTTTAATTTCACATCTGGTATTTATTTAAACTGTCATTTCCAAAATGTGTGTATGTTTGTGAACATGTATTCACTTTTAATACAGAAATTATTCTGTTTCAAAATACCATTCAAACATAAACCCCAAAAAGTTAGGATAATATCTGATACATAATATTTTGTAAGTATTTTAGCACATCTCTAGTTTCTTTTTTTTTTTTTTTTTTGCTTGATCACACTTATTGCATGAATTTCAAACATAAAGAAAATGGAAATATTTTATGATGGCTGATCTGAATTGCTAATTATAAACTATTTTATTGCCAGGAGGGCTGACTTTTAAGGGTATTTTATAAAGGCAGACAAGAAGTAGTTCCACTTATTAATTAGAATTCTTGCGAAGTTTGTCTAAAAAATGTAATTGATGCTCTTTTGGAAGGACAAAATGAGTGTTCTGTATATAGAAATTACAATTATGGCTAAACAGTTGACAGGTCATAAAATAACATATTCTTTACATAAAGTTGCAATAAAATAATTTCAAGTCCAGCAATCTGTCTTTATGCAGAACATATCTGATTACTCACCAAGTGTTCTTGTCAGATGAGCAAGACCTTTCTTTTCTTCCAATTCACAAATTACCATCAGTTAAAGACTTTTCGCTGAAAACTCTAAATATACGAACCAATATGCAGATTTCTTACACCTACTGAAGTAGAAAGAGAAGTCCCTAGTTCTGTAATTTTTCTCACAATTAAAAGTTGAAAGAGCACCTGCAGAATCATGAAAAACAAGAAGCTGAATTCAAGAATTATTGAGAAAATGGAACATTAGTTTGAATATCAGAAACTGAGTTCCTTATTGACTACTTAAAACTGATGGTAAATTTTCCATTTTTTATTTTTATTTTTTTCATTTTTAAGGATTTTATTTATTCATTTCAGAAAGAGAGAGAGAGCATGAGGGGGGCGTGGGGAGATCCAGAAGCAGACTCCCCACTGAACAGGGAGTCTGACGTGATGTGGGGCTTGATCCCAAGACTCTGAGATCATGACCTGAGCTGAAGGCAGATGCTCAACCATATGAGCCACCCAGGTGCTCCCTCCCCTTTCTTTCTTTAATCTTCAAGGCATGAGCTGAGCACAAGTCATCTCTCTAGACCCATATCTCTCCACTTAACATTTGCCAGCTGCACTGACCTTCCTTCATGCCTTAAGTTATCACCATTTGTGGGACTCCCATAACCGGTTTCCTCTCTCCACGCATAATGTTTCCCCTCTTAACCAGTCACTGCACATCTGCCCCAACCTTAGTGGCTCTGCTTGATTGACACCTTTTCCGGATTAGATTTCTTCTATTTATCACAGCGCCGAGGACTATTTGTTCCGCTCCTTGTTTACACATTGACAGAGGGGTACAGAGGTTCAAAGTATATGTTCTGAAGTCAGAACAGCAGGGTTTAAATTCCAGCCATGCTGCTTATAAATTGTGCAAGGATGGTGGGGGCAACCACTGTGAAGTTGAGGGCATAATATACACACATCTAAGCTAGAGACAATATTTCTAGGATCAAAGTCTTATTTTTCCATATATTGGCTCTGTAAGATCTTGGGTACGTCATTAACTTCCATGGACCTTGAATTCAACAACTTTAAAGCATGTTTTCTTTCTTTCTTTCTTTTTTTTTTTTTTTCCCAAAGATTTGAGAGAGAGAGAATGCAGAGAGGCTGGGCAGAGGGAGACAGAAACTCAAAGAGTACAGAGCCCAACGTGGGGCTCGATTTCACGACCCTGAGGTCACAACCTGAGGTGAAACCAAGAATCAGACACTTAGCCCACTGAGCCACCCAGATACCCCATAAAATATGGTTATTAATGGTACCTAACTCACAAAACATGTCAGATACATGGCAGCTCTCATGTAAGATATATGAAATTCTTACATAGGTAAGAATGGAGCTTAGCATATATTAGGCAGTCCATTTATTTGATATATTTGTTACATGTGTGATAAAGTAGAGGCCCCATTATAAATATATCACATATTTGTTACATTTGTGATAAAACAGAGGCCCCATTATAAATATATCACTAGTTGTGTGTTTGTTAAACCTTTGCTCCCTGGCTACGCGGGAAGATTCATGAAGATAACAGTGGTATTCATCCACTGGGCAATGTGTCCCCAAGACCTAACCCCATGCTTAGTGTATAGAACATGGTCAATTAATATAGCTAGTTAATGAATACATGCATCTCTCCTTTCAAGTGGAAGTTATGAAATCAACTAACCTGCAGTAACTTGTTGGAGCTCTTGTGGGATTTCGATAAAACAACATATATTAAAAACACGTACCACACTGCCAGAAATATAGTGACTATCCAATAAATGCAGTTTGTTTTTCTTCTTCCCAGGTGATTAAGAAAAACCTATGTATCTCTTAATGCACTGCATCTGTGATCTGTGTCAATAAAAGGCATCTTCGCTCTGTCACTAGGACAACTTCCAGAACATTAAATGTTGTTCTTTCATAACTTTCGGTTACAGAATGGAGAGTTACGGTAGTTTCCTTGGGATCATGGGTTATGGAGCTCCTTATACTGCAAATCCAGACATTTCCCTTAAGCTGATTTCTAATATATTGCTCTTTCTGCAGCTCTCTATGCCACCTCGGAAAGTCACACTGAAAAGTGGGGCTAGACCGGGTGATCTCTCAATGATACTCCGTCACATATTTTCACGTATTCTCCGTGGAGGGGACAGTAAATTCTTAGCAATCACTGGAAGAACATGAGTGTCCCTAAATGCCATTGTGTAAGCACGCAATCCCACACACGCGCGCGCACACACATACATACACACAGAGTTCCAACTGAACTAAAATGTATATATTTTTCTGTCCTTTATTTCACTGACATTTTTCAGTTGCTTATGTTCTAACCAAGACTTCAAAAACTTTTGAAACCATCAGCCACTGAATGTGGGCAGCTGCACCTGTCTCTTCTTACATTTGAAATTCAAAGACCATAGAACTTCACTGAGAAAAAGCACTGGGAAAGCTTTCATCTCTAGCCTGTTGAGGGACAGGTTAGAGGATGCACTTGAACCACGAGGAAGCCGTGGGAGGCCCTGAAGGACTGTCTCATCTTTGACCTCTGCTGGTGGAACAATTCCTGGTAGTGAACCCCTTCCTCCATGGGTATGCTGTCGATTTGTCTAGTTCCTTCGATTTGATGGCTGACTGTGTCCTGCAGATTCACTTTTCAATGACTGGTCGAACTTGACTTGCTGGTTTATAGATGTTTCCCGAACATTATTTGAGATGGGTCAACAATTCTGCTCCAAATTTAATGACTGGCAGTCCGAGGGTCAGATCGCTATAGAAGGACAGTTCATAGACTTTCTCTCTGTCGCTTAAAATTTACTTGAATACCAATATGTGGCTGACATTTACTAAGCAATGTTTAATAGGAGCTATTAAACATGCTTTCCTGGGTGATTTGTATCCATGTTGTTTAATTATCATAAGACTGAGACACTGGTATTATGACTAAATGAGGAAGGAATTTGTTGTGATGGTTACACAATTCTGTAAATAGAGCAAAAACTACTGAATTGTACAATTTAATGGGATGAATTATATGGGTGTGTATTATTAACAAAGCTCTTATAAAATCGGTTTGAGTTATTTTTTTCCTTTTCCACCTCTGCTGGACAGAGAATCCATAAAACATCCTAGCATGGTGCTATTCTCTCTGGATTTTTCATTCTTACCATACCTCCGTACCCTTCATTCTCCCACTTAAAACAGATAGACATTTTCACCAATGACTGCCTCACGTATTTTTGCTTCTGAGATTATTTTGACCTATTTCTCTCTCTGAATGAACGCTCTTCTTGGCGCACAGACCCATATCCCTAAATCATACAGTCATGTGACAAAAATTGAGCGTGTACTATGTGCTCAGCACTAAGAAAAGTTCTGGGGACTTTTTTTAAATGCATTTTTTAAAAGCAAGGTTCTGGGGACATTTTTAAAATTATATTATATATATATGTATATATATATATACACACATATATATATATATTTTAATCCTTTCCACCCTGCTAGAAGGAAACTTTTCTCTCCTTTGTAATTCTCTAGCATTTTATCAAAGCATTTCATGGCTTATATTATTCTTTACCATGCCTTATGATTGTATGCATCTCTTGTGAAACTTCCTAACCGTTCTGCAGGCTTCTGGCACAGAGGCTCACATTTAATTGCACGTATCTCAAACCACATGATGCTCTAGGTGGAACGTTACAACTTACAGTTAAGATGTGTCTTTCATAAGCAGCATATACTTGCTTATACTAACTTACTTTCAATTGGTTTATAGAGTCCATTTACATGTAACAGAATCACAGCTAAAGGTGGGATCATAACTATCAACTTTTGCTTATTTTATACTAGACAAAGCTATTTTTATGTTAATTTTATTACCTTTGCCTTCTTTTGAATAATCAAAAGTTTCTCCCTCTATAAATCTGTTTGCTATAAAATCTGTTCAATTTTTATTAGTGGCCCTAAAGATTATTATAACATGAACCTTTTACTTATTAAATCCAGTAAAAAATTTTACTCTTTTTCCTGGTAATGCTAAAAAATTAAAACATTTTAATGTTATTTACCTCTCCTACGTTTTTATTATTGTTAACATATATAATAGGTAGACCTGCATTTAAAGCACATAAAACAGGGCAGGGGGCCTGGCTGGCTCAGTTGGAAGAGCATACAACTCTTGATCTTGACGTTGTGTGCTTGAGCCCCATCCTGGTTGTAGAAATTACTTAAAAATAAAATCTTAAATCACACACACACACACATACACAAGATATTAATATTTGTATGGAAAAAACTCAGTTCTTCCCCTTGTTTTTCCTCTATTCTTACACTAATACCACACTTGGCACTTCTGAAACCATATGTGTAGTATTCTTTTCCTATACCAAGCAATTCTCTGTAGCACCAACTGGGTGTTCTACTAGTTAAATTAATTCTGACACTATCTTCCTGGACATAGCACCAATCCCACAGGTTAAGAGCTCAGTTCCACAAGACTGCCTCCCCTTACTTCATATGCCAATTGTTAAGCCCCAGTTGTTACTTGTGCTTGTGACCGATCAACTACAAATCACAGGTTCCTGGGACTGTATCCTCAGTTTCGATTAATTTGTTAGAATGGCTCACAGAACTCAGGAAAGCAGTTAACTTACTGTTTACCAGTTTATTATAAAAGGATATGATAAAGGATACCAATGAACATCCAGATACATAGGGCAAGATATGTGGGAAGGAGCTTAGAGCTTCTATACACTCTCCAGGAGCACCAATCTTAGCACCTCATATGTTCAGCAACCAGAAAGCTCTGCAAACTCCATACTTTGGTGATTTTTTACGGAGGCTTCATCAGGTATACATGATCAATCATTAATTCTTTCCAGCCCCTCTCCAGAGAATATAGGGTGGGGTACAGCTAAAAGTTCTAAGCTTCTAATCATGGCTTGATCTTTCTGGTGACCCAGTCAGTCTCCATCCAGGACCCCACCAAAAGACATCTCATTAGAACCAAAGATGCTGCTACCATCCAGGAAATTCCAAAGACTTTGGCTCAATGTCATGAACCAAGGTCAAAGACCAACAATTAGAACAACAGATGGTCCTAGTGCTCTTATCACTTAGGAAATGGTGAGAGTTTTAGAAGCTCTGTGCTGGGAAGAAGAGGCAGAAATCAACTATATATTTTCTATTACTTAGCACTATTTTTTTTAAAGATTTAATTTATTTATTCATGAGAGAAACAGAAAGAGAGACAGAGACACAGGCAGAGGGAGAAGCAGTCTTCCCATAAGGAGCCTGATGTGGGAATTGATCCCGGATCCTGGGATCACACCCTGAGCTGAAGGCAGGTGCTCAACCGCTGAGCCACTCAGGTGACCCTAACACTAATTTTTAATAGTTTCAATATTGGGTCTATATATTTACATTTGCCTACACATTTGCATTGTTCTTTTTCTATATCCTTTCTGCAATGTATGTTCCTCCAGAATCACTTTCTTTCTACCTCAAGAGCTGTCTTCAATATTTTCTTTAGTTTGGTTTACTAACAGTAAATTATGAATTTTATATGTATGAAAACACTTTGATTTTGCCTTCATTTTGAGGGATAATTTTGCTTTGTATAAAATTTACATTGCCAGTTATTTTCTTCTGACACTTTCAATGTTATCCCAATGTCTTCCTGTTGCCATAATTTCTGTTGGAGGGTCCCCTTAAAGTCTCACTGTTCTTCCTTTAACATATTGTGTTCCGTCTACCCCACCCTCACACCCACCTTGGTTACTCTTAGAATTTTTTTTTTTTAAATATTAGAGAAAGAAGGAGAGAGCATGAGCAGAGGGGAAGGGCAGAGGAAGAGGGAGAAGCCAACTCCTGACTGAGCAGGGAGACCGACAAGGGGCTCAGTCCCTGGACTCTGGGATCATGACCTGAGCCAAATCCAGATGCTTAACCAACTGAGCCACCCAGGCACCCCAAGAATTATTTATATTGGTTTCTCAACATTCTTATGTGATGCACCTGTGCGTTATAGTCTTTGTATTTGTTGGTCTTGAACTTCACAGAGCCTCAGTCATCTCCTCAAGTATTATTTCTGCTCTATTTTCCTTCTGTCTTATGCAGGGACTCCATTTAGACATTTGTTAGACCTTTACGCTTTTACTCACCTATCTCTCAAACTCATTCTCATATTTTCCTTTATTTCTTATCTCTGTGTTTTAATTTGGCATTTTGTATTGATAATTCTTTTAGTTCACTTTTTCTGTTTGGTGCTCCATGTATTCTCTTGCCAGAAAAGATGATCTTCATGTCATATGATGTGTCTTTTAATTCTAGAATTTGCATTTTGTTCCTTATTTGAGATTCTGATTCTTCATCTTTTAGAATTTTTACTTCTATTTGTTCCTATGGTCAAACTTATTTTAAATTCCTTGCCATCTACCACCTAAAGTTATATCATTTGCAGTTGTTTTGTTTATTTTTAATCTTGGTTTTCATTTATATTCTCCTGTGTTTTGTCATGTAGGGTAATTTTTGATCATCAGAAATGGTGTATAAAACCAGTAACAAAGGCTATAGATATTACACTCTTTCAGAGAGGGTTTGCAACTCTCTCTGCTAGGCTAATAGAGTGGTGGTAGATTATGACCATCAGTTCAGGAATGTGATGAGGCAAGTACTGTTCCTAATACTATGAGCTTCAGTCTACCACTAATTTGTCCCTAGTCATCCATAATATTGAAGTGACAGCCCAGGGTAGTCTATAAGGCTCCTCCTTATAATAGGTTCCAACCTCTAATTTGTATTTCCTGAGACTGCTGAAATTCGATTTGGTATGTTAGTAATGTTCAATTTTTTAGTTTCTGTAAAATACAGCCCAGGTTTCAGCAAATGTCCTGAGTAAACACAAGCATGAACCAAGGCCAAAGTCTTCAAAAAGCATTGCTTCTTTTCACTGTCCCTTTCAACCTCCCTACACAAGTGCAAAATTTGAATCTCAGCCATTGGAGTAAAAAGAATCGGCAAATTCCCCTGGGGAGAAATGGCTACTGAATTAAATATACCTTTTTAAGATTCTTGCCACTATAGTGGTTTAGTTTCCCCAATTTTTATCTGTTCAGCATCTAAGCATTATACTCATACAAATAATTACTCATACAAATAATTACAAACAGTTTTTGCTGTTTTTGGTGGGGTTATAATCTGCCACTAGCTTAGTCCATCTTACTTTGTAACAAAAGTATAAATGAATTTTTTTTGCTTTTAATAAATTATTCTCTTTTGGATAAAACTAAAAAATCACATCATATTAAATACACCGGGGGAACACTATATATGTAACTGTCAATATAAAACAATTGTAGCAAATTGAAGGATACTTATAAAATTTGTATTGCCAAATGATATTATTCTGCCAAATTGAAGCATCTATAAAAGAAATGCCAATTCATAACTTTTTGAATGCAAAAGATCCAGAAGTGACATTTCTAAAAGTCTATTTCTATAAAGCCAAAACACATTAGCACATTTCCATTTAAATAGAATTCAGGAGCTCTGAGTTAATTTAAAAATCTATCTTCATAATCATGTGGAAAACACTTGAATTTGTATGAAAATAATTTCAGATTTCTGCACAAATTTGAAGTAAAAACAAAATGCAAACAACATGAAAAGGATCTAGGTTTTTAATATTTGATATTTATTCAAATAAATTAACTGAAATAAAAATCCTTTCAGAATGAATTATACATCATACCCTTTTGGCGTTCTTAAGATTTAGGGTCCTAGAGAATGTAATTCAGATATCATTTCTTATTATGACCGTCATTTTATAAAAACCTGTTGTTTTTAAAGAATTGAAAAAAACAATGAATATTTTGCAAAAATGGACAGTGTTTTAAATAGAAAGGAATTAAATACTTCACATTTTACTACGAAGATGTTATGTTTTGCCTGCAGATCTCTTTCTCTCTTTTCATGGCAGATATGAATTTTAATATTGAATTCTTTTTGGAGAAAAAATGAAAAAAACATGATGTCTGTTATTTTTATCTAAAACATAAAAATGGATGTGGGCAACTTATGGAAGTCTAACTTCCGAAGCATGCTTATACCAATAAGGCAAAGCAGAAAGTGATTTGGCCTCTCAGTAGATAATTTCAAGTTTCAAAACTTTTTCTTACCCTGTCACACTTAAAGCTAATCAAAATGCAGTTTTCTCTTCTATAAAATAGGGATAATTATGGTTTAGACCAATTAATTAATGAATTGGTTAATGAATTAATGAAATAATGTATACCATTATAAATTAATTTTAGGTAATTTGGCTTTCTGTAAAAAGTTGCTATAATTCTTATCATCATCACTTTGGTTATTGCTATCATTTATGTCATACGAAATCAGCAAGGTGGTTAATTAAAATCTCACTGAAAAAACATGTAAAACTGAAACTGTAACAAGTCATATCAAAAAAGAGAAGAGAAAGTAGTGAGTGAACTGATTAAGTCACAGAAATCAGAGATCTTTACATTTTATCCAGATTCACTACTACGTCTACAATTTGCCTTCTGGTTTTAGAGAGTTCTCATAAGGACCATAGCTGCATGGTCCTTTTGAAAGGAGTGAAGAAACCAGTAACAATGCATATAAAACTGTAGAGACGTATGAGTGCTGGGGGATGTAGAATCATGCATGAATATGCTTTATGATCATTGTTGGCTAGTATAACACTGAATCCATGCTATTAAATGAACCATCAAAAAACCACTAAGGCATTGTAATTTTATTACTCCAACCTCAGAGATGAAAGAACTAATTGTTGAGAGGTTAGGAACTTGCCCAAATTCGCAGTGCCAGTAAGTGTGGAAGCTGGATTTTTTAGCCCAAGCAATTTCACTGGCTGCACTTTTAATTATTCTCATCCATTCCCAGCAGAGTTCATTTACCTTATTTGGTGACTTTTGCAAATATGTTTCACAGTGCACACAGTTCAAAGCTCTGTAAGAAAAAATAAGAAATTCAATTATTAACCTTCAAAAAGCTGCTATTTCACACCGTCTAATTCACTTACAAACTCAGTCCAGACAGAAAAGTGCTATCTGGAAAAAATAATATAGCAAACACAGTAACCAGAGACTATAGTACCTCCATGAGAAAGTTATTGGATTGCTTTCATTTGTTTTCAATATTTGATTATTTTTAATGTCTCTATATGGCATCAATCTTTCTGTAGCGTCATAGGAAAATATGACATGTGACCAATCCCCATTCATTTGTCTAATGTAAGAATAATTGAAGGTATACGAGTTTCTTGATCATACTAATCCAGATTTCATTCAGCATTAAAAATCTCTCAACTTTAAAGGACAACATATTAAGACAATCTCAATACTCAAGTTAAAATGATGAGAAAAAAATAGAAATTGTAAGAGCTCTAAATATGGCTCTAAATATGGCTGTTTATTATTCTACCTCAAAGTATTTGAATGTTTATTAATCCCTTATAGTAAACTTTGGGGAAGTCGGATAAACTATGTAATTATACTCAGAGCATCAAGCCAGGCAGAAAGCAAAATGCACTGAGAAATCATGAACCACTGAGAAAAACAATCTTTACAGTTTTTCATTTTTATTGCTAAAAAATAAACTTATTTTGAAATAGGTGTGTATCCTGTTAGAATGTTGGCTCAGAATGTCCTGTTAGCTGCTGTTTTACTAAGGAGACATACTGAATGTGTGTAATTTCACAGAAATTTTAGCTGTTATTAGCAGCTATTACCAAGGTGTTATAAAGTTATTTATTAAGATAAGTAACCTTAAAAATTTCCAGCAAAATAAATTCATGCATAAAATAAACAACAAATATAAAGTTCAAAACTTATATAAGACTCGTATCATCTAATTAACAACTCAACTCTTTCACAGAGAACAAGATTCATACCTCAATCATAGACAATCGTTTGATTTTCAGAGCGTGTTCAGTAATGAAAAAAATGCAGATGTTAGTGCAACAATCTGCTGTTAGTGTAAAAGATAGACAAATGCAAGGGTTTTTTTAAGCAAAGACATTTCTTTATTTGTATGGTGTCACTGAAATCAATCTTATTTTTTTTATACACATGACATCAAACTTTTCTTCCCTTAACCACCTCTACATTAGTAAAATTCAAAATATTCAAATAAAAAAAATCAAAATAAAAATTCAAAATATCCCAACTATCAAAATAGCAAAATATCCCAACTATTTTGCCAGGATGACTTTTACAAGAAACTGAGTTTCTCTCTGAAAAGTAAATGTAGAGAAGAGTGTGGGTATGAAGTTTTATGTCACTGCTAGTAACAAAAGCTAAACTGATTTGGCACTTCTGGGTAACTGAATTCGAGAAAGCCAAATCCACTCTTTTTGCACTCTTTGTCTACCTCTGTAGAGGAAACTCACAGCAGGAGAAGGAGAGAAAGAGGGTGATTCCCAATCAGCAAACCTGAGTCCCAGCCTTAGTGCTGCAAATAACCATTTGTTTTATTTTATTTTATTTTATTATTATTATTTATTTATTTATTTATTTATTTATTTATTTATTTATTTATTTATTTATTTTTTGCATCACAGCAACTTCCAAGTTTTAATATCTCCATGTTGTAACAAAGCTAGGACTTCTGTATCAGAAACGCTTGGTTTCTAAAATAGGCTCTGTCCCACCCCTCTGGGACACTTGTTAAGTAAGTGAATAATGCTAAATGTCAGATAACTCATCTGCAACACTCAGGGCTACTGTGAACATCAAGTGAGATAAATTACTGACTCTACTTTCCCAGTGGCCCCTTGACTGCCCGTGGTGAACATTCGCCTCAATTGCAATGAAATGTTTCATGTATCTGAATCTCCAGTCCTTAGAACAGTGCCTGAGAAATAGGACGTTCAATAAAACAACTGTATACATTGATTACAGGTAAGTACATAAGATAGATTTTAACGTATAGTAAAGGTCCATTAAATGGACTGATTATCATTTATTGTTCCTCCAAAAATGAGTGTGGTTAGGCAAAATATGCTTCCACAAATAATGGTAGATGAGAAATTAGTTATTATTGCAAAGAGCTATTCAAAATTATTTCTTAAAAAATAAAAAAAAAATTTCTTTAGCATCACCTTTGTACTGAGCTTTATACTCAAAACTGAAGGGGGAAGATGCTCATAATACATCTTTTTCATTAAATCCAGGAACTGTTACCCTTTTTCTAGAAATTACATACTCCACACAGAGATGAGCCTCCAAGCAGTCATCTTTTTACCAGTGATCCCACCCCCACTTATCACAGCAGCTAATATTGGGTGTGTGTGTTGGGGGGGGCGGGCAACTGACCCAATCAACCACGCAGCATCTCTCTCCAGAGATGGTCATTGAATGTCATCATAGAGAACAGAATTAAAGTGATGAATCTTTTGAGCCATAATTGAGATACCTTCTGGCTCTTGCAGAAGAAGCTAGTTCTTGGAAGAAAGAAGTCAGACAGACAATGCAGAAGGAAGAGAGGCATGCCAAGGGGAGAGAGGACTGAAGGAATCACTAAAGAACCTTCCGGGTCTGCTTCCAACCCTCCTGTGAGGACTTAGCAGAATGCTGACTCCTGGGGTCCCCCGAAGTACCTCTGGTACTTAATACCTTACAGTAAATTCCTATCCTAGTTTATCTTAGGGTTTGTTGTTGTTTCTAATTGAAGGAGTTCATACATTCAAGTTTGTTTATTCATCTTCAGAAAAGTAGGGATGCCATTATCGATGGTGAATGTCATAGACTCCTCTCTAGCACCCCGAAAATGTCCTGTTTACCGTCTATTCCTGCTCATGCTAGTATTTGTGTCCTTGAAACACGAGACGATCCTTCCATCTCTATCATTCCCTTGTGAAATATTCCCCATAGATATCATTGGTTTTATTGTAATGTAGGCAGGACAATTCATCGGGTATAATTGGAAAATTCTAAATTCACGCCTGTCTTGTTAGCCTTCTAATTTGTTAACACACCGAGAGCTGATTGAGAGCTGAGTGGAGGCACAGAAAACACTTAACCCAGCTTACTGTAAATATAAAGAAACCAAGGTCTGCAAAGGTGTATTTCATTCTATTAAATACCCTTCACACCTGACCACTGTCAGGTGTCAGGTGTCTTCTCACTGTCTTTCTACAGATGAGAGTAAATCATAGTTTCTGACTCTGTTTTTTAATCTCTTGAAAGCAGTCATTTTCACAGAGGTTTCTAGGTCTCAGGAAAAGAGTTGAATGTTCAAACCTTGGGATATTGCATTTGATGTGAATGAAGTTCTTCAACTGCTTTCCTTTCTAATTAAAACCAATGCAGGAGATTGGAAGGAAGATGAATATTACGTACCATGAAATTCAACTCAAGTAGAACAGTATTTTAATTATACTCAATGAATTATTCAGCATTTTTTCAGAAAGAAAGACTATGCAGTGTTGTCGGTGGAAACGTGTGAGAAAGGGCTGCGGGAGCTGTGCTTCTATCTAGCAGTGCCACAAAATTGCTCGACGAGGAGGAACTGAGTCTGTGCAGAGAGAATAAATGATCTCAAACTCCATTTACATCTCTAAAAATATATGATACAGGAACTAAAGTTCTGAGCTAGTTTCACACTAAATTTTATCTGCCCTCCATATCTTTAAAACAGTGCAATTTTACTACTTTATTTATTTATTATTTATTTATTTATTTATTTATTTATCTATTTATTTCTATTTAGAAATTCTACATTTCTAATCCCAGCAAATGTATGTTCTCTGATGCATCTTTAAGTGAGACCAATTGGTTTTTAATGACTGATAATCAAATCATCGATTATAGATGCGGCTTTATTGTATTGGGATTCGTTTACATGATGAATCTTCTAGTCATTGTTAAATAATAATGCACTACTGCTTAGGCATTGATGTTTGCCCACACAGTTGAATGCTATTTAATTTGCTCATTTCTCATTGCTGCCACACCTGTACTTTAGCTAGTATTAGTTCATTTTTAACAGTATTCTAACTGCAGCAATTAATACTCTAAATTTAAATTAAATTTAGTGTCCCCAGGAGAAGCTGAAGTATATAATGTTAATTTGTTTGTGTTTATGTAGTTAGGCTTTTCTTTGACTAGTTCAGACAATTTCCAGTGGAATCTAAAAATGATCATGTTTGCTATGCTTTCCTTCATACAATTAAACTTAAGTTACCACCGTAAAATATTTTAGTTCATAAGCTAACCATTTTATCCTGGATTATTATCTTCATTTCATTAAAGTCATAAATTTTCAATTTTGGTGACATTTACCCGACTGTAACAACAACAAAAAAAAAACTCAGTAATTTGCGTAAAACTTTATTAGGAGCCTTCTTTAATTTCTCAGAAAATGAAAGAAAAAATGGTTTAATTGCTTAATTACAAAACCAGCTCAGCTCTTTAAAAAAAAAATCATAGAATTGATGTACTGGAATAATTTGACACAAATATTTAGTAATCTGACATTGTGGAGCTTGAATGGTATGCAGTCACTTAAAACTAAAGATTTCTAGCCTAATAGCTCCATGAGAATCTATAACAAGAGACAGATTCTGACACCAATGTTCAAAGAAAAAAAAAATCTTTAAAACCACTTTTCCTCCAATGCCTTCACACACTTAGAGCATCATGGCCCAATAAACCAAGATATGTTTTTAGTAATTCTGTATTTAAGTAAAGATTGTGGCATACCCCTGTCCTCAATCTTTTTTCATTCTCACCCTGAAACTGTGCACAGAATAGGCCGGCTGGTCTGCCAAAGTACTAAGTCAAGTGTGGATCGCCTTTTACCATTCAGAAGGCTTATTTCTATGAGTCCCTTTTTTCCTGACATTATAACATAGTCTCAGAGCTGTATGTGATCTTGAATTAAAAGAAACTAATAAAAGGTAAAATACTTAGGGGACTTTGAATCGTTGAAGTTCATAGTTGTAGAATTTTATATTTTAAAAAGTCTTGTATTTATATTTTAATTGCCTCATTACAATTTAGGAAGGTATTTGAATAAGTAGAAAATTTATTTTTGTTTTTACTTTTATATTTATAATTATATCAAACATTTTGCTATCACCTAAATAAGCTAATTTTCAACATCATTTGAAAATTCTCTTTTCCTTTTCGCAGAGGAAAACATGAACCATGTAAAAATACTTTTCTTATGTAAATTCCAGTTAGTTAACATAAAGTGTAATACTAGTTTCAGTTGTACAATATTGTAATTCAGCACTTACATATAACACCTGTGCTCATCTTTAAATTTCAACAGAAAATGTAAATGGCTTTAATTATAGAATTAGACAAAAATAATGATTGAAAATCTTCCCCCAGACCAGGTCATCGGTATTCAAATGTTTGATAGTATATTTAAGCAATATCAAATACATAATTATGTTTTAGTTATTTTCAAAAATCACTTGATTCTATATTTTCAGAAAGGTACATTGCTTGGCTACTTGAGAGTATGTTTCAACTGCATATGTGTATTCTTATTCCTTCAGTTTTTCCAACATGATTTCCTTTGAAAGTTCATGCACAAAAGTGCCTAGAACTAATGCATATTGAGAAAAGAATAAACATTATAAACCACTTCTGCATGAAAAGGTCTTCTCTCATTAGGAATATGTTCTGATATGTGTATCATGCAAACATATCAAATAATTCATTCCATAGAAATAAATTAGTACATCTAGAAAAATGCAGTGACATTAGGAAAAAGTATTCTTTAAAAGGAAACATCTAATCAGATGTTTTTCTTTCTCCCTTAAATTCTTGGACTCAGGGGTCCTTAGGGCCAGTCTTTGCAACTCAGGAAAAGATTGGAAAAAAACATCAGTCATATGTTGCTCCAAGGCTGTTATCCCTTAAACACTTTCCCATTTGGAATAAACTGCACAAATATAATCTCAATGAGGTTGCTTAGCTTCATAATTGTACAAAAAATGTAGTGAGTCTTTGGAGGAAGGTTTAAAGTGAAAGAGCCCCAAGATAAGTTATGTGATACATTTCACATGATATAAGCATACTGAACACTGCACAGATTGAATGCTTATGAGAATTATGTGACAAAAAGGGGAAGGGAGAGGCCAGACATGAGAATATAGCCCTAGAATAATGTTGATATGGAAATCTCTGTGAGCCACATAACCATCATGGATAACACAAGACTGTTACTGAGATGATTTAACAATGCAAACTTGAAATTACTTGAAAGTAATGAGTCTAAGAATTAAACAGTTACATCTATTTGCCACACATAATCTGAGAGGCACTGTGCTAGGCGTGCTATCTGCATTATATTTAGTCTTATTTAGTCAATCAACAGCCGTTACAGATAAGTACTATTATTGTTCTCTTGTTACAGATCAAAATCCTGAGGAGAAGTTAAGCGAGTATCTCAAGACCACATAATTGGTAAATGTGAGAACTAGTCAGTCTGCTTTTAAAGCCCATAAACATCATTAAGATGTATTATTTTCCAAAAAAAAAATTATGATAAAGTTTCAAAATCATAGACCCGTAGAATCTCAAACTTAATGTTAATGGTTATTTAATGCAAACTTCCATTTATATATGCAACAGCCACATCCATCACTTCCAGTGATAGTTAACCCATGATTGGCCTTTTATTTTTAGACAGTGTTTCCTCTAAGTTTCAGTATGACCGAGTATTATTAGGTGCCAGATAGTCTTCTTAGTTTTAGAGATTTAATAGCAACGCAGTACACATGGTCCCATTCCCATGGAACTTACTTTTTAACAAAGGAGGCAAATCAGTCAAGGTGCTGTGATAGTGATTAGGAGCTATTTTAGACTGGCTGGCCATATATGTTTATAAGGACATAAATGCTGAAACAATTAGGACAAAAATAAACCAAGCATATGAAGATAAGGAAAAGGAATCCTCAACAAAACACCTAAGTTCCCTAAGTCAGGTAATTAAGTTGATGTATTTTAGAAAAAGAAAAGATGCCTGTGTGTCTGAAGCCAAGTGATGAAAGGAGAAAATATATAAAAAAAAACTTTGGAGAGAATAAGAAGTAGAAACACATACAGCCTTGTAGATTCCATTGATAATTTATATTTTTATACTAAGTAACATTTTTAGGTTAAGGGAAGATGTTAACATGTTTTATGTTTTTTACATTTGTTGTATGAGGGCCAGAATGGAAGTGAGAGATGGTGGTGGCTTAGACTAAGGTTGTAACAATAGACATTTTTTTTAAAAAGAGTATTGGGTCAGTATCTATTTGCAGGTTAACTCTGAAGGACTTGGATACGTATTGGGTATAGAGAAGGAAGAGGGAAAAACAATCAAGAAGTAATCTTAGAATTTAGCTTGATCAGCGAATGTGATAATTGAGGTTTGTAAGTTGTGATTTATTACAACATATACATGATATATATCATACATAGTATATGTATTTGATATTATACATGTGTGTGTGTGTGTGTGTGTGATCATTGAGATGGCCAAAAACATATTTCTCATATACATTTGGTCTTCATCCCCAGTTCCTAGCTTACAGTTCCCAAAACCCTTGGAATTTCCTGAGGCTAAGGACAATGGGAACATCTTTCATTATAATATTTGGCATCTTGTCCTTAGTTTCTTGAATCCCTTCAGAGCCATGAATGTGAAATGGGTGTCTTGTGGTTCATAACAAGCTGGTTTTTCCACCATAATTGGGTGTATATTAGAGAGGTGACTTCTGGAAAGGACTACGAACCAGAGCTATTTGCCAGGGCATCCATCCAAGAATAGAAGATAGGAACCTTCAGTCTCACTCTCCCATTTCTGAGCAGGGGAGAGGGACTAGAGGTTCAATCAATTACCAAGGGCCAATGAATTAATCAATCATGGAATGTAAGAAAGCCTCCAAAAAAAACCAAAGGAAAGGGTTCAGATAGCTTCCAGGTTGGGGAATCAGAAGGCCACATGCCACCAAACTAAGCCCCAAACTCCAGGAGAAAAGAAGCTCCTTTTTTTTTTCAGGAACTTCACTATGTATCTCTTCATCTGGCTATTAATTCCCATCCACTAATATTCTTTGTAATAAACTGGTAATCTAGTGAATAAATGAGTACCCTGAGTTCTGTGAATTGTTCTAGGAAATCAATAGTACCCAAGGAGGGGATCCTGAGAACCTCTGATTTATAATCAGTTGGTCAGAAGTACAGTAACAGATTGGAATTTTAAAGGTTATCTAGTCCAAATATCTACTCAATGTTTGATTTCCCCTGGGTCTGCTTCTCCAAAATGGTTGTCCAATTTGCTTCCTCCCCTGTTGAGTAAGTTCCCATTCATGTAATGGAATGCATCAACTCATTTGATAATTGTAATTATCAGACCTTTCTTTATCTTGAACACAAAGTCAGTTTTCCCATAGTTCCCACCAACTGGTCTTAGTTCAGCTCTTTGGGTCCACACAAAACAAGTCTCATTTCTTTTCTACTGAGCATACTTTCCATGTTTGAAGATAGAAATCACTTCCCCTCAAAAGTCTTTTCTGCAAACAGAACATATACAATGATTATTAATGATATTTCCAAGTTAAAAAGTGTCTGAAGGTCATTGATCTCCCTTTTTTCTTGGTAAATATCAAAAAGGAGGGTGTTTTTATTCTTCAACTAATTGTTAAAATCATTTCTGCTTAGAAAGGAGAATAAAGTTCTAAGTAGGATATTCATATCTACTTATTTCTACATGAAATGTAACATTTCATGAGAATAATCACTGTATAAGCTGAATGAATAAGAATTCAGTTTAAGTTGACAACTAGGTTTGATGTTTAAACTTAGATTATTGGAGATCTTAACCAGTACATATTAAATGTGATGTAATTAGACAATAGGAATTTAAGACTTCCTGACTTGAAATAGAAGGTACTATTAATCTAGATCCAAAATCTTTCCTGAAAGTAATTTAAAAAATGTTTAAGTATAAAGAGTTTAGTAGTAGCCATTACTGAATCCACTCCATTTCTTTTTCATTTTTTTAAATTATAATTTGGGAATATTTGTAGATTTACAGAAACACTGCAAAGATTGTAGTTAGTTCACATACACTCCTCACACAGTTTGGGTTCCTCCTATTGTTAACATCTTACATTATACACATACATTGCATGTGTTGAGACTAAGAAATATGGATACATTATTATAAGCTAAACTCCAAATTTTATTTGGATTTGACCAGTTTCTCTGTCAATGCCCCTGTTCTGTACTAAACCCAATCTAGGATAACATAGTGCCCTTAGTCAGATGTCTCCTTAAGGTCCCCTAGTATTTGACAGTTTCTTTGTCTTTTCTTGTTCATGACTTTGACTATTTTGAGGAAGCCTAGTTGAGGATTTTATAGTATGTCCTTCAGGCTGTTTGATGTTTTTCTCATGATTAGACTAGGGTTATGTGTTTTTAGAAAGAGCACCAGAAACAAGGTGCCCTTCTTATAACATTATAGCAGAGTTTACGTGATATGATTTATGATGTCAAACATGATCATTTGGTTAAAGTGGTGTTTACCAAGGTTTATCTACTACAATGTTAATATTTTCCTTTATCGTATTCTATTAGTTGGAAGTGAGTCATTAAGTTTAGCCCACACAAAAAAAGGGGAATGGGAGACCAAGTTACTCCTTGGTGTATTGAAAATATTATTTGGATCCAATATGTTCTAAAGTTATTTTTTCATTGTCTTGGTTTGTTTAAGAAAGGCAAACATTTTTCCAAAATAGACTTAAGTATTCTACATCACTTTTTCCTCTAACGTTTCCTCTAACGTTTAAAACATTAGCTCAAAGGTTATATAATATTAAATATTCTTACGAAATTGCAAAAGAGCATGAACTATCCACTCTAAATAAATCTCACGTTCACAGATACTAGAGGATATGTAGTTAATATTAAAAGTTTAACTTGTCTTATCTTTATGTAAGAACAATATGCCCAGAATACCAAACCTTTCTATGCTAAGCAGAAATGTGCATTAGAAGCATTCTCATATAATGAAAGAAACTGACCTTAAGAGAAAACCAAATTGTCTCCAATGTACACAAAGCTTTCAATTTAATATTTAATCATTGTCAAGGAAATGATATGGCCATGTAAATATAAGACAAATTCTGTGACTACTTACAATTTTTATACAAAAAAAGGTTTTTTTAGTCACAAATACCCATTGAAGCTTACTTTATTATTCTTATTACTACCAACGTAAAGCTGTAAGAATGTAAAATTAAAGAAAAATCAATTATAGACCTTTGTTTAAGTCTTCTCAAAGATAAAAAGTAGAATGAATACTGAAATGATATAAATATATAAATGATATAATCAAACAGATTTTAAAGGAGCCTCACAGAAATTTAAAATCAATATTTCAGTGAGAGTAAAATAAAGCTGGATTATCCAATAGCATGAAAGGAAAAGAACTATTATATTCTGGAAATTTATTGCAGACAACGTATCTTATTGGATCAACAGTAGAAGGCAGAAAAAACACAGATATAAGAACAGGATTATTTTGCACATTAGTTAACAATACATTATAAATGCTCTAAATGAGAAAGATGTTCCCCAAAACAATATACTTTGAGAGTCATATTTCATTTCAGAATGGTTAATAGGATTACTTTGGACATGTATTTTGTATAATGTTTCTCAATTTTAGTTTGCTGATGTTTGTCAAGTTCGATTATGATTATAGAATTTTTACAGGACCTGGAGGGTCAATCTTTTTTTCATTTTTGGTCATGTTAACTTTGATCACATAGATAAGATGGAATTCCACAGGTTTATTCACTGTAAATTTCTGTCTATGGTTAATAATGTGTGAGAAGATACTTTGAGAATATTAAAATCTTCTATTCCCCATTAAACCTTCACAAATTAGTTTTAGAATGAACATTGAAGCCTCCTGCCTAAATCAATTACTACTTTGAAGCTTGCAAATGGTAATTTTCTAACCCTATGATTTCTTTTTATATATATATATATACATATATATATATTTTTAATATATATATATATTAGTTGGTAGGCTACTGTGAGAGCATTTGCCAATATGCTGAATGTATAATGGAACATTATCATAGTTTTTACCTTACAACTTTAATATGCAATTCCTGATATCTTCTGGATATTGGCAAATTGAGCATATTTCATATGTTGTGTTGCTTATCATTTTATTTCTGTGCGTGGAGTGACCTAACTTGTCCTCTATTCTTGCTGCCTCACTTATATCTTTAGAGAAGTAGCCCAGAAAGAACAATTAATGACATTTCTTTTTTTTAAATGAAGTCTTTGAGTTTCTTCAGATTATGTGAAGCCCAATTTATATGACCTTGTTATCCCCTTTATCCATATCTTATTCAGAAATCAGAAGTGTAGACTTTATAATCCACTATATCACCTGAAAGAAAACTTTTATTTTCCATTTAATGTAACTTGTTGTCCCTAATATCTTTAATGTTGTATCTAATTTCTTGCCTACAAACCATGAACTTCATTTTCACAAACTCACGTTTAATTAAAATCCCTAAGTTTTCATGGTTGAGATCTTTTATCAATTATGTGAAATCATAAATATTATCCATAAATAAGAATCCATCCCAAAAGTAAACACTTTCTACAGAAGGGTGTTGATGAGCTAATAAAATCATTGAGAACGTACATAAAATGACTACATTTATGTTTGTTGTCCCATTATTTCAGTTTCCTTCATCCTTGTTCATTAATGGATGCAAATTTGAATTATTTAAGTATTTAATGATGATTTCCCTTAAACATTTATTTCCTTGCATGTCAACTTTGCAAATCTCTCTTAGCTACATATTATAGTTTCACATGGAAATTTTATTTTTTTAAGAAAATACTGATTAATAAACACCATTATCAATACATAAGAGAATCTATGGCCCAGTATTTATTCAAAATCTCTCAAAGACTCCCTATTTTGAAGGGCTTTTACAGATACTAGGGTAAGATGATGGATTTGATGCTTTCATTCTCTGTTCATTTTCAATTTTGATTTTTCTTAATTGGCCTCCTTATGAATATTAACATTTGTCACAACACAGTAACTGGAGAGTTGTACTGTGTGACAAAGAGAGCTGAATATATAAGAGAAAAAAAAGTAGGTCAGAGATTGTTGGCTTGAATAATGACATTGATCACCAAAACTTCTTTATTTTATAGTTAATATCCAACTACATGAATAACAAAATCACCCTGACAATAACAGAATTTGAGGCATAGAATTTGAGTCTATGATTCAATTACCAAATCTTCAATGATTGTAGGTGAATGAGAAGTCTTTGTGGGACAATAACAAAGAGGCATATACAAAAAGTATTGCAAAGAGATATGAGGAAAATCAAGAGTGCTAATGAAGCACTTTTTTTATTTGCTTATTTGTTTCAAGAAAGTGAAAAGGTATAGCCTTGACCATAGTTTTAGTTCCTGTGAGTAAAGAACTTGCAAATTGTCACTCCTGTGCTTACAACAAGAAAAAAAAAAAAAAAAAAACTGGACAAATTCAAAAGAAATGACTTGTTTTGGATCTATCAGAAACTGAGGTCAAAGAGCAAACCACTACCCTGATATCCAAAGACACAAGCATACACAGAGAATCACAGCTAACTTCTGATTTTGTAACAGAAATCCCTGGAAGCGACAAACTGGTAGGACTTAAATGCTAATTTTGACTAAGTAAAGGAAGCTAAGTGCAGACTATCATGAGAAACTGCAAGGAGCCGTAATTTTAGTGGGAATCCCTTACTTTGTGATTTTACCCTCAGAAAGTCCACCAAGTTCTTAAAGATCCAAGAAAGCCTTTTATGGTACTGACTGGGAAAGGTGAAGAGCAGTCACTTATGATACATACCCAGAACGTTTTTCATGACAAAGGCCTACTCTGCACCATACCTAGTGGGTTCTATAACAGTGGATTACCCCTTGAAGAGCTACAGGACACAAATGTCTCTGAGGAGGAGTACTTAGAGAAGACCAATGTAGACATGTGAGCCAATAACAAGGGCACTAGAGGAATTTGAAGCCCAAGACACCTTAGGCATAGCAAATATTAAGCATATCCCAAATCGTAGGCTGATTAACATAAATCCTGACACTATAGGTTTATATATACCTCAATGACTAAAACCCAGTGCAACCTTTTCTAACCTTCAAAAAGAATTATAAAGAAGATAGTGCCTACAAAAGACAATTATAAACTTTGCATTTGACCTGTTCTCAAAAATCATGAAATTAAGAGAGCAGAGTGACATAAATAAGGGATTAAAAGACAGGGGTGGCTACCTACAATTCTATATTCATTGAAATTGCCCTTCAAAGTGAAGGAGAGAATTGTTGAATCACCATTGTACGTTCAAAACTAATATAACACTGTATATTAACTATATTGAAGTTAAAATAAAAAACTTAATAAAAAAAGTGAAGGAGAAATAGACTATCTCATAAAAAGAAAATCAGAGAATTCATTGCCACCAGTTCTGCTCCAGAAGAAATGCTAAAAAAGATTTTAATATGGCTCCGAAACTTAAATCTACATAAAGAAATGAAGAGCCCTGAAGAATGAATAAATGAGGCAAAAAAAAAATGTGTTTTTTTTCCTTTTAAAAAACTTTATTTTTAGGGCTGCCTGGGTGACTCAGTAGTTGAGCATCTGCCTTTGGCTCAGGGCATGAGCCCCGAGTCCCAGGATCGTGTCCCACATCAGGCTCCCTGCTTGGAGCCTGCTTCTCCCCCTGCCTGTGTCTCTGCCTCTCTCTGTGTCTCTCATGAATAGATAAATAAAATCTTTTTTTAAAAAAACTTAAGTTTTAAGTAACCTCTACACCCAACATGAGGATCAAACCCACGACCCCAAGATCCAGAGTTGCATGCTCTGTCAACTGAGCCAGCCAGGAGCCCCTGTTTTTTCTTATTCTTAAATAATTAAAAATGCTTTTTTTTTTTAAAGGAAAGTACTAAGAATAACAATATATTGGGTCGTTATACTATATAGGTAGGAGAAATGGATGCTAACAATGTCACAAGAGACCAGAGAAAGGAAGGGGGAATGCTGTTACAAGGTACCTGCGCTGCACATGACCTGGTACAGTGCTATTTGAAAACGGACTTAGTTTTATTTAAAATTTATATTATAAACTCTAGGTCAACAATACAAAATAAAAACCTTTAAGAAAAGAAATTGAATTGATACACTGAGAGAAGAGATAAAATGGAATCATAAACTTCTCAATAGAGTCAGAGAAAACACAAAAGAGCTTCCATGTAAAATAGACATATGAAAAATAAAATATTCCATGATGGTTTGGATTTGGGTTAAAACAAGCAAATGACATTTTACCGAGAGAAGAAAATGTAAACAATTTCACTTAATAAAATTAAAAATATACTAAGGGCTACAGAGGATCTCATGGGAAGTCTTTGGAGGAACTTAACTAAAGAAATGTAAAAAAACAAAATTAAATCCCATGGACAAAATGTTGGACTAGATGAGCAACATCAATGAATATTTAAGGGAAATTTTCATCAACATTTTTTTACTAGTTTTTATACCAAGAAGTTCAATTTGAGGGGTGCCTGGGTGGCTCAGTGGGTTAAGCATCTGCCTTCTGCTCAGGCCATGATGCAGGGGTCCTGAGATGGAGTCCGGGAGGCTCCCTGCCCAGTGGGGAGCCTGCTTCTCCCTCTGCCCCTGCCATCCACTCCCCCTGCTTGTGCCCTCTCTTCCTCTCTGTCAAATAAATAGATAAAATCTTCAAAAAAAAGTTCAATTTGAATCAAAATCCATTTGTCAAAACAAATGTTAATATAACTTTGTCATTTAAAGAAGAAAGCCCTATCTGATTTGAAAAACAATGTTACTCTTGAAATTCGACTTAAAGAAATATAATTATGTGATTTTTTTTGTGAGTGCCAAGAAAAGTGGTCCTGCCAATAAAATACAAAAGTGCCAAATATTCCACCATTTGTTACCAAATAGGTGTACCACCTTTATCACAGATGGCAACAATAAAAAATTAAGAATCATGTATACTCATTTTAAGCATAAAAGCTGCTTTAATAAATAAATCCACAGAAGCAAACATTTTCAAGAATGGAAAAAGCTCTTTTCTTTATCATTTTAAAATCTGAAGAAAATGTGATGGCTTATCTCACACTCCATGGAAAGATACCCAAATCCACTCTATTTGGCCTAAATTTAATTGCAAATATGATTTTCTATATAGACTATGACATGGAAATCGATGCTGAAGTCTTGTAGACAGTCCTTGACTTGTTTTGAAAAGAGAAGCAGACCTGGTTGGTTCCACAGTTGCTTAGCTAAAACTGAAAAGCTAAAATCTCAGTTGAATAAATAATCTACAGGTAATAACAACATTAAGAAACACTCCAAAATTTTATTTTTATGGAGAGTTGAAAATAAGAATGTAAGTCATCAGAAAAACTAGCAAAACTCACAACAATGATAGGAGGCCTTTGGGTTTCTTCTGAACCAAATCGATGATCTTGTTTTGGAAAACTGTATTGATGAATAAGCCATATAGATTGTCTAATAGAATCTGATGTAATGTAATTTGAGATTTGAATAGTGAAAGAAGACAAAAGAGATCCTTCGTGAAAGCTCAAGAGATATACTAGTAAGTTTCACCCACACAGGCATGAATACAATGACCATAGAATTTATTGTCCAAATGGGAAGATCTCTGGGATAGGGAATTGGTACCAATAATGCATAAATGAACCAGTATTTTCCTGAGTGAACTGCCACATATAGTCATCCTGCATGAATCACAATGATATAAAAGCTATACCCTCCCCAATACTACCAACACTTGTGTAAAACACAACCGCAAGAGGCACTATACCCATACTCATACTATGCTGTGCTCCAGAAGGCACCAAGCACATAGAAATCACTGTGACTAGTGCCCCTGGAGCTGTGTAGGGTGGTGGTCCTGGTCCTTCCTGTAAGCCAGGCAATTTCCTAAGGGCTTAAGCCATATTAACTTACTTATTCAAAACCTCTGAAATGCTTGTTAATGGATTTTAAAATGAATTTTGAAATCCACCTTAAATGGATTTATCAGAAGACTTATCCTCGAAGAACAGATTGATAGAATAACTTGCCCAGCTAAATTTGGTGCGCAAGGATTTGAACCCAGACAGTCAGGCATTCCAATTCTTACTTTGATCATTGCACTATACGCCACACTTTCTTTCCTCTGATATAATATTTAATTACTAATTAACAATCAGGAGACTACCGTGAGAGTATAAAATTTGTAGTATGCATACTGTTCCCAGAATGTACTATATTCACATAATTTCCATTGCATTAATAAGAACTATGCATATAAAGTGATAACTTGGGAGTTGGGAATATTTCACAGAGAATAGGCTAAAGTGACAGACTTTGTAAGTCAGAGCTTTACTTCTGGCAATTTTATTTTCAATTTTTTTAAAAAACTTAGAAGCCACTTATTTTTTAGAATTATATTCAAGTATTCAGCATTCTTGCTTCATGTTTCCAGGCTCAATGGAAATGGAAAGAGAGACTCAGGTGAAAAGATTCACACCTTCCCTCCTCCTGACAGTCACTCAGCTGTAACTCTTTGAATTAGTATCACTCTCCACACAGTATAAATGTCCTTCCAATAAATTATTTCCCTAAAGGGGGAATTCTATATAAGCTCAGTTATAAAAATCAGATGAAATGTGAAGTAAAACGTATAGATAATATTCCTGGGTTGACAATGCCTACATACTGTGTATGTTTTCAAACCCAAATCTAACTATACAAATCACCCAAGAGAAAAGTGGGGGCATAATCGGCAAAGAACTAAACTTGAATGTATGTTGGGAGGAAGCTACTCAGAAAATAGCCAAGGAAGAAAAAGGAAGCTAATGAACGTATCAAAGATAAAATATTTAGCATGAGAGTGGCTTCATTTAGCTTCCAGCTTTTCTACATTCAGTCTAATGCAAAATTCACATCATAACCTGAACAATGAATGCTAATGTCTTTTTCTTTCTTTCTTTCTTTCTTTCTTTCTTTCTTTCTTTCTTTCTTTCTTTCTTTCTTTCTTTCTTTCTTTCTTTCTTTCTTTCTTTTTTTCTTCTTTCTTTCTTTCTTTCTTTCTTTCTTTCTTTCTTTCTTTCTTCTTTTTCTTCTTTCTTTTCTTTCTTCTTTCTTTCCTGTCTTCCTTCCTTCTTTTCTTTCTTTCTTTCTTTCTTTCTTTCTTTCTTTCTTTCTTTCTTTCTTTCTTTCTTTCTTTCTTTTTTTTTGAAGAGGGGTGAAAATCAACTTCTTGTCACTTTTACAGAAGCCCATGGCTAGGGAGGTTGGTGTTTGGCTTCCTGGACCGGTTGTTATAGATCAAAGGTTCACTTCTTTGGCTGACTGCTGCAGGCAGTGGGCCATTGTTGTATTTTTATGTGCAGTCTAGCCATTGTCCATTTACGTATTCAGTGTCTGAGGTATATAAAGATCCAGTCCCCTACATTCAATTTCGGACAAATATGAAAGGGCTTTTAGAGTTCTAAATCTCCCTTTAAGAATCAGCCCAGGACTTTAGTAGAATTCTCCATCTCCCCAGTCCTGCTTCCTTTCTATTCCATCCATTAGATATCATTAGATATCAGTTCCAAGAGTACTCCCAAATAAATAAATAAATAAATAAATAAATAAATAAATAAATATCTGCTCTCCAATCTCCATTTCAGCATCTGTTCCCTGGGGTAACTACCCTGCAAAAAGCCACAAGGGCTTCAGCTGCCTCAGGCTTTACTTGCCTACTTCCAAAGGCTAATAAGCAGTTCAATATATTGGTGCACCTCTAGCCCGTGTGTATCACGTCAGTGTACTGAGACACCTCAGTGCCCAGGACTACTATGGCCTTAAGAAAGAGAGAAGAAAAAAGACTACTATAAATGTGGTTCAACCTTTTGGGAGTAACTTTGAAGTTTCTTAGGGGAAAATCATTGTGTGCAGCAGTAAGCAACTAGCTAACTTGGCTCCATCTGCTATTCAGAGAGACCAGAGATGCAACAGGAAAATCATTTTAAGTGTATAAATGCCATTGATTCAAATTACTTTTAGGGATTCATTAGAAGAATGATCCTTCTAAGTGAACTACTGTGAAAACACATCATATATACAGTCACAGGAACAAGCAATAAATAAGAGTAAATAATAATCATCTGAATATGAAGGAATGCTTTAGCTTTTCTAATATCAAAACATAAAAATATGTTTTAACCAATGGTCTATCATACTCTTGGAGGCTTGAGACCACGGCTGTAGATAACAGCTGCTTCCAAGGTGGTAATTTCCTTACAGGAATTGGAATTTCCTTTCTCCCAAGAATGAGGAGGGAAATAAAGGAACACATAAGAGAATAGAAAACTTAGTGTGCTAGAACATTATGGTTCTGCAATCTTGCTTTTATCGTTCTGTTCTCTTTCTCATGTACATTGGTAGGGGCCCTCGGGAAAATCCTCATTGTGTAAGATCTGAACTCCCTGAATCTAATACCAGACATTAACAAGACCTGCCCTTTCTAATCACCATACCTTAAATTATAACCACAATGATCCAAATTTTTTAATACAATAGTTCAAGTTTAGGTGTAACACTTTGTTTTCATTGTAAACACAAAATAGGCTTTGGTGATATAATTTGAAAGAAAGAGGGTTTCACTTGGGCATGGGAAGCCAAGGTTGTACATGTCTGGCTATTGATGTAAATAAAAATCATGGCTACAAGTAAACAACATAAAGGGTGTGACTTCTTTCCAGGGCAGTAACTGTTAATGTACTCAAAGAGTCAGGATAATTGCTCTGCAGAGAACTATCTTTTAGCAACCCATTAAATTTCAGGACTATATCTTAGATCTTTCTTTCTTTTTCTTTCTTTCTTTTTTCCTTCCTTCCTTCCTTCCTTCCTTCCTTTCTTTCTTTCTTTCTTTCTTTCTTCCTTTCTTCCTTTCTTCCTTTCTTTCTTTCTTTCTTCCTTTCTTTCTTTCTTTCTTTCTTTCTTTCTTTCTTTCTTTCTTTCTTTTTCTTTTTTCTTTCTTTCTTTCTTCTTCTTTTCCTTTTTAAAGATTTTATGTATTTATTCATGAAACACACAGAGAGAGGCAGAGACACAGGCAGAGGGAGAAGCAGGCTCCATGCAGGGAGCCTGATGTGGGATTCCATCCCGGGACCCTGGGATCACTCCCTGAGCTGGATGCTCAACCACTGAGGCTCTCAGGTGCCCCTATGTCTGAGATATAATCTAACATTACACTTAATGGTTACATGTAGTATTTTCAATTGTTATTACCCAGAGAATAGCAGCATGCCAAAGTAGAAGTTTTGTTCCCCATATTTGTCACTGACTTTCTTCAGAGGTTTTTAGGGGCTCAGATTAAAAAGAAAGGTTGGTATCAACTGGGTAACTAGTATCATATCCTTCCCATCTGACTTGGTTACCTATGCATGTTCACTAATTAGAGCTTTCTTGCCAAGTGGGAAACTTATATTCACGCATATTCTTGTTATTTTCCCAATTACTTTGTCATTTCTGTATGGCAATCGTTCATCCTAAAGTCATCACACAACCGTTCTATGATGGGCAAAAAATCTGGCATTTGTGTGCCATCATAGATACTTAAGAACAAAACCGGATTAACCAAGGATGAAAATATATGAGAGCCCAACAAAACACATACTCTAAGATTTCTAAAATTATATATTATAAATAGTACTGCAAAAAAAAACCCTTCAAAATATAAAATTCAACAACAGCTTCTGGCTATTTTTCTATTTTGGACATGTCTGCCTTTCATTACCTTTTCAGGTTCTGGGAAAACACTAAATGAACAGAATTACAACAATAGAATTCTATTGCCCTTGAGTGCAGACTGCATTTAACAAAATACTTCATGTTTCTGATTTATTTCTCCCCCCATATATGGTAAGATGACAAAAGAGGAGTTGAAAACATCCTCATATTCCCCAGAGAAATTCACTTTGATTTAAAAAACATAAAGCAGAGCTGTAACTGCTAATCAAAAATTAAGCTCCTCTTTCATGACTTCAAAACTAATGACAAGTTTTCATCATTTCCCCATGGCTGAAAAATGATCGATACTTACCTAATCGTCATAGCCATAAAACTGGATTATCTAATGCTAAAAGAGATGTGGTAATATTTCTCAAAAATTATTTTGCAGCGTTCCTTCTTCAGAAATTATGATCTTATAAAGCATAGCTTGCTACCAAGAAAACAATAGCAACTACAATGTTATTTATGTGAGATAATCATTACATGGTGCTTTAAAAGTTAGACTATAGAGCTGGGAAAACTGGCTTTGTTGCTTTCTTGGCTAATATTTCTAATATTTTTTTAAAGATTTTATTTATTTATTCATGAGAGACACAGAGAGAAGCAGAGACACAGGCAGAGGGAGAAGCAGGCTCCATACAGGGAGCCCAATGCGGGACTCGATCCCAGGACCCCGGGGTCATGACCTGAGCCGAAGGCAGACGCTCAACCGCTGGACCCCCCAGGCATCCCTAATATTTCTAATCTTAAAATATTGATTGGATGCTTAAAGTTTGTCAACCAATTATTTTTTTAATGAAATTATGGAAAGCCTAAAAATAATAGAAGTTTTCTTACTTCCTAATAGTGTTTTTTTAAGTGTCTCAAAAATTTGTTCCCATAATCTGTTTTCTTTGGCTTAAAGACACAAAACTTAGAGGCAGCATTGCCTCAGATCCTCCCTTAGACAGGTAAAAGGCCAAGCAACCATCCATCCATTTGGATAAGGCTGCCCAATATCTAATCCTCTCTGGCAATCTGGAGCCGCCTGAGTGTGCCAGTTCTCAAAGCAGCTAAACACAGATCAATTATTGAAACAGAATATGAAGACTAAAAGGGAACATGTCAGTGGAGTACCCCATGGGTAAATGGTAGGAGAATTGTAAGAAGCAAGGTTTCTGCAGGATTTCTCACTCTCTCTCTTTTTCTTTGTATAAACACATGTGCAAAATGGTCTTAGGAGAAAGAAGTCTGTTATTGATCTACTTCTCAAGTGTATGGTGCTAAAGCAAGACTCTGTGGTCTGTTTATATCTTAAATCCCATCTCGACAACTTTGAGAGTGACAAGTTTTGTTCTTTTTCATATCATTCCTCTTTATTTCACAAGCCTTGAGCTTCCGTACATCACATTCAGGTTCTCTACTCATTAAGGAGAGGCTTTAATCTATTCTTATAGCTCCAGAGAGGATTTATTCAGTTTAAAAATTAATCAGTTGCTTGATTCCTCTGTTTCATAAGACTCTTAGCTTCTCATTGGCACACCTCCAAAAAGGTGACCAGATTAAACGGAAGAAAGTGAAACAAAAATCAATCACTGTCCAATCCCCAATATACGATAGAAACAAACCTCGTTTATAAGATGAAAAATTTGGGCTAGAGGCTAGAGAAGTACAGGTATTCTAGGAGGTAGATTGTAAATGGAGTTGAGGATTCAGATTTGTTAGGAAATCTTTGGAATCGACACATATGGGAGAGAGACAAAGGAAGCAGCATTAGGCAGAGGGTGCAGTTGAGATGCAGGCTTGACTGGGTCAGTGGACTCCACAGGGAATCTAGAACCACAGTGGCCCATCAGAGTTGTCTCATGGGTGATAGGTTGTTATACTTCCATCTTGCTCAGTCATTGGATGTTGGCCATACATGAAAGCACATGAGTTTGGGGAGGTGGCAATCCCTGGAGAGGCTGAGAGTGGAGTGTCATCCACTGACAATGCTTCCAGCTGCAGAGGTAACAAGCATTTAAGCGGGATCTGGATGGTGAATCTTCATGCCGACCCCAGACACACTCAAACGTACTTTCTAATTAATCTACATTCCTCCACTTCTTGATGTTGCCTCATTTTCCTTTCCTTATGCTTGCAGACAATGCCAGTGTTTCTCAAACTCAATTATAGATTTCATTTACTAGCTGTTAAAGAAGATATCAGACTTAAAGCACTGTAGTCATAATGTCCTCTACCTATCTGCAAATGTAAATTTTTAAGCTTATACCTCTTAAAAGTATATAAGTAAATGAAGTTTAAAATACAAATGTAGGGACTACTGGGTGGCTCAGTGGTTGAGTGTCTGCCTTTGGTTCAGGTCGTGATCCCGGGGTCCTGGGATCGAGTCCTGCATTGGGCTCCCTGCGTGGAGCCTGCTTCTCCCTCTGCCTGAGTCTCTGCCTCTCTCTCTCTCTAGTCTCTCATAAATAAATAAACAAAATCTTTTTAAAAAAGCAAATGTAAGCAACATAACAAGTCAAGAACTTCCAACTTGACATTAATAAGTCAGCAATCTTCTCTTGGTTTAATAGTTGAAAGATTGAACCTAAAAACAAAACTGTATCTCTAGTTTGAGAATAATAATAATAAATAATTCAGGGTAAGCTGGCTGTAATAAGTTTGAAGAAATTTTATTCTGTATGTTAGTAAATTGAACACCAATAAAAAATAAATTAAAAAAAAAAAAAAAGTTTAAAGAAATGATATCATATTTAAAATTCTTCCACAAAGTTGTTCAAGCTTGTTTCAGGAAGGTTACATTTCACAACTTAATATAGTCCTCTTTTTCCCTTACAGATAAGGTTAGCACAGAAGCATATTGAACTCCACCCTGAGAATCAGAAACAGAAAAACTCACAAAATAATAATAAATAATGTTTTCTCACTATATGTTATTTATTTTTTGAACATTCTACTTGCATTCATTCATTTAACTCACAAGAGAGAAGTATGTGGTCGGTTCTGTTAACAATACATTTCATAATTAGTGAAACTGAAGTAGAGAGTCCTTAAATAGCTAGTGCAAGATCTCAAAGCTTGACTGTATTTTGTATGTGTGGATATGCTTATATGTATTTTGAATTTTTAAATAATTTGTCTACATTTTTTATTTGATGTAAATATGCTATCATGCTCTCCACTCTGTCACAAAATCATCATTAATTTTGTTATATTTTAGGATGAATGGGATCATAAGCACAAAGTACTCACATTTTTTATTATTATAATATTTCAAGTTTCAAATTACCTAATGATTTTTATAATTTTTTTTAGAATATAATGGAAATAAAATTACAGATGTGAAATACATATGTTATAGCTGATGAAACTAACATGGAACATGAAATCCAACTGCCAGGAAATCCAATGAAAGAGAGAAGCAGCAAAAATCCTCTAATTTTATATATGAGTGAAAGAAGTTCTTATAAAAGTTGTTAACCTCTGTAGCAAGTGACAGAATCAAAAACAAAACTTAAATTGAACACCAATAAAAAATTAATTTATTAAAAAAAATTTTAAAAACTTAATTTCAGAGCTTGAACTGTTGATAATTATGTTATAATGTTTTCAAAATTTATTGAAGAAATATTTTGAAAGAAGATGATAAGGGACTGAATTATTGAAGCTGGAAACATTTCAAGTTCCATAGAAAGTCAAAAATAGTAAACACTAAGTATTTGTCACAAAATATGCTCGTAGATGGTAAACTTAGGTGTATAAAAACCACAGTGTTAAAAAAAAAAAGGTATGCAGTTATGCAATGATTTCTTTGCATAAAGGAACATTAGGCCAAAATGAGTGCGTGATACACAATTTGCCGCAAATAAAGCAATAAACTTTAGTTGGGTAAATGCTTGTCTCAGAGAAGATATTTTATCAGTTATAACTATAGAATGAGAAAACCTTTTCATGTTTTATTTTATGGACTATCAGGTCCGTCCTTAGACATAAGGAGAAGAACAAAATTTGGGGTAATAAAAAAAATCAGTATGAGACTTCATTAAAAGAAAGAAGATCCCTTTTTCTTTTTCTCGTTTTTTCATTTCCAGAGGACATGTCCAGTTTACCTCAATAACATGCATCATTTTTGAAAATAGGTAAACAGAGTCCAATTTTTCCTTCCCCTCCACAAAACATACGTTCTTGCAAAATCATGGTGGTTTTTTGTGAGAGCGGATCATCATGCACTGGTATCACAGTTACCGGTCCCAGGGGATTGGGACCTGGAGGCCAAGAAATCCCATCAATGCCAGGAATAGAACTCCAAACACTTCTGCCCACTGCCATCATGGTGTCAGAGTCACCAAGAAGAATACAAGGCGCCCAAGCACTGGATGGAATAAGGCTTTACTTAAACAGAAAGGAGACAGAGTAGGATCAGCTTCACTAGTTGGTGTGCTCCTATGGTGGCCAATGGTTCTCTCTCCAGGGGCTAAAATGTAACCATCTTGTGCCACAGTAGAGAGACCTCATCCCTCCCACAACCAAAGTAGGGCTGCGCAGGTGCCATATGACCCACCCACGTTAAGCACATATTTATGGGATAAGCTTGGTGCAGGTTGTGCAGGCTCGTTATCTCCAGGTAAAGAAGCATGCCACCCTATTCAAGAACTCCTCCACTGGGTGGAGTGGGGGTGCAGAGAGGGTAGGCTCAAGATTGCCTATCCCAACAGTTTCCTTCCTGGGATTAATTCTGTAGTGTCTACAAGGTATCTCTTCACCTCCTGTAAGATTTATAAGAGAAAAGTCCAAGATTTTTCATAGTTATATCAAAGAGCATTCAAGGGTTTTGCAAAAGAATCCATCCCTTTGGAAATTTCTCAATCCTAGCTGACGCCCTGTTTACTGTGGAAGCTATATCCTCAAGAAAGTAACAGGTATTCTAGATAACATGCTCTTGGATGATAGAGACTGGGATCCTTTAGTATTGCCTGACAACACATTTTTTGTTCTCATTTGGTAGAACTTACTTCTTCTCTAGAAGCACTTTGTGTCTTGATTCATTCTCTTTACTCTCTGCAAGACCTTTGAAGGAGCGAGATCACTTGATGCTAAATGATAGTTTTAGTCCTCTCTGCTCAATGGCACAGATTTCATAAACTTAATTAGATTTTGCTTTTATCAGTCGACTTCTTGAATTCAATCAGTTTCTAAGGACATATACCCTAGAGCACCAAACACTTGGTAATTGCCTCAATATCTGATTTTTGATCCACTTATTAACAATTCTAAAAGGCAAAAATGAAAAGCTGTTTATTCCCTTTCCTGTTAGCGATATCTTGGGGTTGGCGGGGAGACTGTATGTTCAGAAACAGAGAGTTTGCTACCCGGATTTGCTGCAGATCTTCAATTTAGCAAGTTCTTACATGGTTCAGTGAGTGTTACTTTTCAAAAATATATAAGTGCTGCTTGAGGCCACTGCTTGAACAGCACTTTGTCAGCACTAAAGTAAACTCCTGGGGCTCCTTTATTGCTATGTCTTATTGCTTCGGCAAAGTAGTCTTAATTTCACTTTGCTAATAGCCTGTATAGTGAGACAATATACTGAATATTCATAACCCACATAAGGACCAGGATATGGCCATGGAAGTATAGTTGGGTAAATTTAAAAAGGAGAATTTATTTAATTTGCAAAATCTGCTAAAAATGCAGATTCTAAACCCCAATGCATTTCTGCCAGAGAAGATGAAACCAACCGAATCAAAGATTCTACAGAATTATGAATGCTAATATTCCTCTTGGATATCTGCATATGCACAATTAAGATCTGGGCAGCTGTTACAGGCTGTTCACATCTTCTGTTCTCATCTTTACATCACCTCAGACAGAGTGAAGAGAACTAGCACCCAGGACAAGGAAAAGGAGGTGGGGCTTTTGGCAGTATTGAGCAAGAACGTGGCAGTTTATGTCCAACAACTGAGGAACATGAGAACTTCTCTGGAAAATAATCCTGACCAGGGTAAAATCAGGTTTTGGGTTTCCACAAAAACAAAAATAAAAACAAAAACAAAAAACAAAACAAAACAAACAAACAAAAACCCAGAGTAATGGAGTAGAGGGAACCATACAGAGCTATGATCTGTGAGGCACCACAAGTATTTAGTGGTGTTCAGCAAACCAGATGCTTTTGGTCTCAGTGGAAAGAGAACTCAAAAGAACACAAACCTAATGTAGAGAATTTTAATCTACTCTTAATTCCTTCCAAGCAATCTATTTCCAATCTCCTCGTTGCCCAATTTTTTTTTTTTTTTACTAAATTATATAATAAGCAGCCAAATAGGCAGGTCTACATTTTCCCATTTCCTTTTATTTTTCTGCATCCGTCTATTTCTTTCTGGAGCAGTGCTAAAATTGTAAAATGAACAATGCACTAATATTTAGGTATTCTAATTGCATCAATATTTATGCATAGTTAATGGTTTTCTCTTCTAAAAAAATAGTCTTCTCTTCTTAACATTATAGCCTATACCTTCATGACGGACTTGAGAAAAATTCAACTTTCTCTAGCTATTACCAGGATCCACCCACTGCCCTTTGAGCATCTCTCCATTCTTCTGATCACTATCATGTGTAACCATCACATTACCCTCATCATCCCATTGGTGTTACATATTGATAGAAAAAAAGCAAGTATGAGTAGTACTATCGTGGATTTTTAAATGTTAAGTAAGATACATAAATTAGAAATGAAGACACACATTAACAAATTAAGAAGAATAGAGGCAAAGTTGCTCAACGGGGCATATGAAGGGGAAAAAGGAAAGAAGGTACAGGAAAAAGAGAAAATGCTTGAAAAGAAAGAAGAAAGGAGATCCAGAAATCAATGTTTATATTGCTCTTTATGGTTTACAAGCTATCTTCAGAGGAGTGAACACATGAACCTGGAACTTGTGGAGATCCACAACAGTACTTTAAAAAATTTGTTTTATTTTCCTTTTAGCCGATGAAGGAAATGAACACTAGAGGTTGGTTTGCTCATGATGGGAGTATATACAAGACCTGAACTCAGCTTCAACTCTAGAGTCCATGGCCAATGAGGAATGATCCCTTTCAGCAGCACACCTGCACATGAAACCTATCCTGGCAACACATTCTACAGGACACTGTAGTCCATAATGACTAAAAATTAAAATGAGCCTCAGAAGCTTTTAATTAAGTAAACAATCACAGAGAAACAAATGTAGACATTTTGGTTCAAGGTAGACCATAATAAATGCTCTGATGGAGTTGCTAGAGGAGAAACAACAGCATAGAAAAATCCTGGGTATATCTAGGGAGGCATCTTGGACCATTTGAAATTTGAGTGAGCTTCAAAAAATATTTGTACTGAGTTTACATGGTGGCAAAGAACATTCTAGGCAGAGGGAACACTTTAGCGAAGAGCCAGAGTCAAGGAAAGGAATTAAAGATGTAGAAGATAGTTCATAAGTCAACAAGACTAAAAAAATAGGTGTGTGGGAATATAATCAGAGATGATTATAGGTGAGCTAAAAAGGTGAGAGGGGACAAAGTATGAAGAGTTTTTAAAGACAGGCTGAGGTTTCAGATTTAATTTTTTTGCTCCAAGTCTGCCCTAAGCTTTTTCTTTTTTTTAATCTAGAAGAGACAACAGAACTATGGGAAAAATAGGAAAAAGTCATCAATTTATTTAAAAATGTTCACATCTTCTCAAATGTTGGATATGTTTTTGAACACAGCTTCCCAAGATTTGAAATGTCATGACAAAGAATTCAAACAAATGTGTTCACATCATCACAAAAACCTAAATTATTCCAGTGCAAAATTCTTTATGAAAATGCCATGTGCTGAGAAAGGATTTAAAATACCCTTCAAAGAATGACAAGGCACAATAAAATTCCAAAAAAAAAAAAAAATCCCTCTCCACTTATTAATCAATCACTCTGTCTATAAAAAGCCACACGTCAAAAAAATAAAAAAATAAAAATAAAAAAATAAAAAAAAGCCACAGCTCACTGAAAATAGCCTTATCTGTGAGCATATAAGAAACCAACTGAACATATAAAAATAATTGACTAAGTGATTTGACCCAATTGTATACTCCTTGATTGAAAGAATTTGTCCTAAGTAGGGAACAATTAAAACTCTAAAGGAAAGCTTCAAAATACCATGAGTCATCTACTCTGTGGTTGTCAGAGGAACACGTGCAATGCTGACTAGATACAAGGTAATTTTCTATGCAAAACAATGAACATTTCTAACATGTAATGCTTATAATAATCTTAAGAGGTGGGCATAGTTATTACCATCATTTTACATTTGAGAAAGTTAAAGTATATTAAGTATCATGCAGAAAATCCCATCTGTTATTGCAGGCAGAGGCAGGGTCCCCGTGCATAACAATTACACTATGTCCTCTTCTCTTTCTTCGCAGATTATCTCCCAAAAGTTATCAAAAATGTCATTATTTGTGGGGCTCTTGGGTGGTTCAGTCGGTTAAGTGTCTGCCTTCTGCTCAAGTCATGATCCCGGGGTCCTGGGATTGAGCCCTATGTCAGCAGGGAGTTTGCATCTCCCTCTCCCTCTCCCTCTGACCTTCCCTCCCCTCATGCTCTGTCTCTCTCTCTCAAATAAATGCATAAGATATTTAAAAATATGCCATTATTCACTTGTATAGAGAAACTTTATTATTTTTATATTCTTATTTATTTTTTACTAGTAGGCATTTGCTAGCTGCCTGGGATACAGTGGTAAACTAAAGATGGGTAACAACTCTGCTCCTCTGGACCTCACTTTCTGGTTAGACAAAGCAGAGAATATGTACTTAAACCATTCAATAAGCAAGTTCATTTCAAAGAGGAAATATGAACCATGAAGAAGATAAAAGGTTATTTGGTGGGAGTAATTGGAGGCAAACCAAAATTCACAAATGCCTGCAAAACTGGCTTTGGGTATGGGAGATTCAGTTGTCCCTCTACGAGATACAATTTATTTGCATATCTCCAGATAAGAATCTTTTTCATTCATCAGTTACCTGCAATGCAATAATTGCAAAATCGCTTAAGGACAACGAAAGGCACAATTCCTCCAAAATCAAATAATCAAGAAGGGTGTGCTGCAAACAAGACACAGTTTTTCACTGATTACACCCAGTCATCTTCTTGATCCATCCATTTTTAAAACCTCTCACAGTTTTTCCTGATACTATATATGCCATTGATCATTAGTGTCATAAAAATTATACTCCAGTGACAGAAATGCATACCGCCAGTCAACATTTTTTCCATATGCTGACTTACTTGCTACCTACTTGACATCCCCACTTGAATGTCTATAAGGCATCTTAAACCTGACATATAAAAAATTCGTGAATTTTTGCCACTGAAACTATTCCTCTTCAAATTTTCACTAACACAGGAAATGACATCATTATCTCGCCAATGACTCAAACCCAGAAACTTAAAAGAAGTCATACTAGACTCTTTATTCCATCAGTCTCCTCATGAAATCCATTAGCAAATCTGTCAGCGTTACCTTCAAACTGCATTTTGATTTGCTCACCCTTGTCTCTCTCCATTGACATCACCTTTGTTTCCACCATTTTTGTCTCTTAGTTGACTGTTTCAATAACCTTGAAAGTCATCTCTCTTTCTATTGTTGTATTTCTCCCTTCTGCTCTCCTGACAGCAATAGGACAGAACATTCTTTGTAAATGTAAACCAGATTACATTATTATGAAGCTTAAAACCCTTTAGTGAATTCCCACAGAATTAAGGACAAATCACTCACAATGGATCTATAGGGCTCTGCATGAAGTATCTCTTCAATGGTATCTAGTGTTCTGATGGCATTCAAAACATAGAGTACAGACACACAGAATTTCTAGCTCCTCAAATAGAATATTGTTCTTGTCTAAAGAACTCTATGCCTTTGATTCTCTGTGTCTGTCCTGGTCTTTCCTGGCTCTTTCCAGAGCTAGATCCTTCTCTACTTCGTATTTCAGCTTTAATATCCCCTGTTCAGAGTGATCTTCCCCAACATTCCTGCCAGAAATCAGACCCCATTATTTTTGTTATATTGCCCTGTCAAATTTCTTCAAAGCACTTACATCATACCTAGCTATTTTACTGGATTATTTATTTTCTGTCTCCCCTAAAAAGAAAAGCCTAGGAGGATAGGCATCCTGATTTTCTTATTCTTGCACATAGTGATGCTCAATAAACATGTATTGATTAATTGATTAAAAAGAGATACCCAGAGGAATATCTCCCAAAGCACATTTCATGAAATAACAGAGAGTTAATGATTGACACAGAAATGATTTTATTATTAACATCACTAAAATTAGTAGATGCTGCCAAAACACTTTTCAAAAAGTTTTGCAGTTTTTTTTCTTCTTTAGTAAAAGAAAATATATATTCTTTAATATACCTATGTGCATTGTGAATTTTCAAGAAGGAGACTGTATCTAATTGCATTGTTGCTCTAGTCTTGTTAGTTTGGATTAAAGACATATTTAAACTGATCATACCTTAACTTTGCAATATGGCAATTTTGGTGTGTGTGTGTGTGTGTGTGTGTATGTATGGATTTGGTTTCACTGTAAAATGGGGGAATGTATAGGAAACTCAGGTTGAAATTTCTTGTCTATTCAATTTACTTATTTTATCATATATTTAAAAACCAATTATTCTTTATGTTTTTCAGTGTCATGACTTTTTTTACATGCATAGAAAATTATTTTTTTTAAGATTTTATTTATTCATGAGAGACACAGAGAGAGGCAGAGACACAGGCAGAGGGAGAAGCAGGCTCCATGCAGGGAGCCCGATGGGGGACTAGATCCTAGGACCCCAAGATCACACCCTGAACCGAAGGCAGATGCTCAATTGCTGAGCCACACAGGCGTCCCAATAAGCAATGAATAATACGAGCATTGAATTAAGATTCAGTAACTTATTTTAAAATGAAAATATAGTGTTTTACAAAATTATTTTCTCTTTAAACAGATAAAATGAGAAAATAGAATTAACCAATGGTGAAAGCAATTTATAAGGCTATAGTTCTCATGCTTGTTAATTATCATAAAGCATCTTCCAAGTCTGTCAAAGCCTTTAAGTTATTCACTTGATATACATATGAATGAAAACCTCCTTTTCAATAACATTACTTGATTGTAATCCTTTAAAAATATATTACATGAGGGGCACCTTGGGTAGCTCAGTTGGTTGAGCATCCAACTCTTGATTTCACCTCAGGTCGTGATTTCAGGGTCCTGGGATCAAGCCCCAAGGTGGGCTCCGTACTCAGCAGGGAGTCTGCTTGAAATTCTCTCCCTCCCTTCCTCTCCCACATTCATTTCCTCTCTAAAATAAATCAATAAATAAATATTTTAAAAAATATTTTATACAGAATAAAATATTCATGTATTTTATTCATACAGAGTATGAAATTTTTTAGAGTTATACAGTAACCTACCATCCTGCACTTGATGGGTCTTTGAAATTTGAGAAAGGAAGGAAAGGAACAGATAAGTCCTTTGCCTCCCAGTTTGCACATCTATAATTGATTAGCTTGATTGCCAATGAAAGGGGAAAAGAGGAAGATTTTTTAAAGTTTCAGCCATAATCTGCTCTATTACTTCAAATTTCTAATACTGTACAAACATATATTAATTAGGTATTTATTGAAAAAGTTAAGAGAAAGAATGCTCAAGTGTTATGCCTGATTTCCCCAGCTATATGTAGATGCATCGTTTGGATCACTTATTGATGATTAATTTTACAAACATTTACTGGAAACCTCCTCACAGGTGCTGGGGATTCAGCGGCGGTGGGGCGGGGTGGGGGGAGGGAAAGCAAGCTTTGTCTCTCTTGGAATTTATAATGTAGTGAAGACAGCAGATATTAATGAAAAGTTATTGTGCAAATAAGCCCATTATTACAGAAATCATAATTGCTACGAGAAAGAACAGTAGAGTTGAGTATAAAAACACACAGTAGGGGCATCTAATGTAGACGTGGGCTCAGTGTAGGCTTCCCTTAGGAAGAGACATTCAAAAGGTTCAATGAATCTAATTATTGTACAGCATCATATTCACTTATTCCCTTTTCTATGAAAGACTGGCCAGTATTATCTACGTGTTACTTACAAATGACATGTAAATAGAGAGATACAGATACGTAAATGTATTTGCTCTTGAATTTCCCCTTCACATTGTTATTCAAAATAATGACAACTTAGAAGAGGATGAGAATAAGCTCAACTCAGTTATATTCTCTTATCACAGAAATATTTTCCACTAACAAGTTTATTAGTTTAACTTTTTTAAAAAGTAAGTCAAAGAGCTTTTTAAAGAACATAAATTTAACATCGATTTTGGCATGTGCCATGTGAATTTGCTTCAGTTTTTGCTATCGGATCTTAAATTAATGAGATTTCAAAATTTGTAAACAGGATAAGAGCATATCAAGAGGCTGACAATTTATAGTTAGCATGTTTTGCCTTTATCCATTAAAAAAAAAAGGAAGTAAAATTTAGGAGGGAAATTAATAACCCTTTGCTTCTAAGGAAGATAATAAAATCTGTTCTGAATGTTCAAAGGCTTTTTTTTTTTTTAGAATCACAAAGTACATCATAATCACCTCTACTTTTAAAGCCTTTTGAAAATATGTAATGAATCCTTGACAATCTTTCAGATAAGTGGTGATTATGTAAGCTATCAAAGTTTTTAGATAGATGCTTTTTTGTCAGCCTAAGCTTGATTTTCAACCTCTAATAAAATCAGAAAATCCTCTTACTATAAAAATTAATACAGAGTATGTTTATAGTCATTTTCTGTGTAGCTAAGGAGTTACAGGAGTTATTATAATTCAATTTAGACATGAATTGGAAGACATGGTTGCAGTGCATATACACAAGATCCTTTAAATACTGATATACTTAACATCCTAGTTAATAGAAGTGCGAATAAAACTAATAAATATATTATTGGCAGGTCCCAGATTTAATTTAATGACTCTTCTATGGAGTGTTTATTGTGGTTACATGGCACTGTGAAGGCCACAAAGCAGGAAATCACACTCTTCCTGTAAGTTGCGGATAGTGGTAAATTGAATCACACTCTTCCTGTAACTTGCGGATAGTGGTAAATTGCACACATTTTGAAAATATCTATTGAGCACTGACTATATCATGTCTTCTTGAAAGGCACAGGCTGGATGTCAAAGTGAAAACAGCGTCGATGTTGGCACCAAAGAATTTATAATATAGAAAAGGAACTGAGTATATTATAAAGACTAGATGACTATTCTGAAGACTAGAGCAAACTGAAATTATTTCTTCTCTCTTATTTCTATCTTGCCCCATTTAAATATGACTTTAAGTATGGTATGTATGATACAACAGAAATAAGGTAAAGAATTTCTACTGTAAAAATGTAATATGCAGAGCGCAGAGGAAGCTACTCTACATGACACCTTACTGGTAGATACGTATCACTAGACATTTGCCCAAACAGAACGTACACACCAAGGGTGAGTCCTAATGTAAACTATGGACATTGTGTCAGTGCAGGTTCATTGATTACAATAAATATAGCATACTACTGGGAGATTTTCATAGTGGGGGAGGTTGTATGTATGTGGGAGGGGAAAGCATACAGGAAAGATCTGTATTTGTCATTCAATTTTGTTATGACCTTAAAATCTCACTAAAAAATAAAATGTGTTTAAAAAAATTTTTTTAAAGAAGAAGGAAAATAGGATTTCCAGTATCCTCAAACCATAAAGGCCTATCCAGTTTCTAAAAATGAGCCAAAAATATGGCTTCTGACAGGAGCAGAGAGGAAATTGATAACAATATCACAGTATTAAATGAGATCAGGACATGTTCCTAATGATGAGGCCTGAAAAAATTGTCCCTTTGTCTCTGTAAAAGAAGGTATCATGTTTGTAGTGGAATGCAATATAATAAATGTATCAGTGATGTTCCCATGGTTATTTGGTATGAATGAACAATTCAACTAATGTAATTTTTGGAGGTACCATAAACAGTCATTCTGCATTGGCAGCTTTTTGGTAATCTGAATGTTTCACAGATAAAATTTAGACCATCTGGATAGAATGCTTCCCAAATTGTGTTAAGAACATACCCAGAGATATGCGGAAGTGTGTAGGTAGGGGTATTCAAAATCCCACCTTTTTTTAAAGTTTTTATTTATTTATTCATGAGAGTCACACAGAGAGAGGCAGAGACACAGGCAGAGGGAGAAGCAGGCTCCATGCAGGGAGCTCAATGGGGGACTCGATCCCAGGACCCCGGGGTCATGCCCTGAGCCAAAGGCAGATGCTCAACCACTGAGCCAACCCAGGTGTCCTCTCAACATCCCACTTCACTCAATGTTGAGTCATTTTATTTACTTTTTAAAAGATTTATTTATTTATTTATTTATTTATTTATTTATGGAGAGAAAGAGAATGTGAGCAGGAAGAGGGCCAGAGAAGAAAGAATCCCAAGCCGACTCCTCACTGAACGTGGAGCCCCACTGAGGGCTCGATCTCAAGACCCTGAGATCATGACCTGAGCCAGAACCAAGAGTTGGACGCTCAACTGACTGAGCCACCCAGGCTCCCCACAATGTTGAGTCATTTTGAATATTAGTTCTATAGTCAAAGAAACGTGGCAATAAGTAGTATACACAATTAGCATAACCTCCCCTCCCTAAAAAAAAAAAAAAAAAAAAGGAAAGAAAACCATGAGAGTTTAAGGACATTTAGCTCCCTATTTGCAGCAGGTAATTTGGCTTTATTAGTTATAATAAATTATAATTTATTAGTTCTGTCCCTGCTTGTGGAATTTTGAATAACTCTTGATTATAATTATTATTTATTGCTTTTTCCTCCGTGAGAACTAACGTACTCTTGTGACATGAGTGCGACTTCTATGAAAATATTTGTAATTATGATTCAAAGAAGGGAATGGGATTATATGTTTGAGTGCATGTTTGTGATGTGCTTCATGAGGCTACAAAAATCAGCCTGGTCACACCCTCCAATTTTCCTCTGAAGTCCTGCATCCCCTGGTGGTAGCAGGATTCCCACTAAAGTTAAACATGAGAAAAAGAATAAAATTGATATCTACTTCATTGGCTATAATGAGGATTATAGGTATGATACTGACTGCGATGGTAGCCACCAACTACTTGTGGTCATCCAGCACTGAAAATGTGGCTGGGCCAACCTGAGGCATGCTGCAGTTGTAAGATATACACTGGATTTTTGAGACTTGGCATGAAAAAAGAATATAAAATATCGTGTTAATAATTTTCTCTACAGTTTCTATTTTTACAGGTTGCAATTGTATTTTGGATATAATTGTCTTCATATTAATGTCACCTATTTCTTCAACAATGTTTAATATTCTTATTTGCTTTTTAAAATCCATTTGCAACAAAAGGATTGCTTTTATTTTCCCAATTTAACAGGTCAGAAAACCGAGGCTCAAAGAAACTAAGAGTTATTCAAAATTCCACAAGTAGCGGCAGAATGCAGAAACCCCAGTCTTTTGTGTTTTTTTATCACTTAACTGTATTACCTCCTAAAAATCGGCACCACTACAAAGCACTAGTAATAATAATGACAACCACACCTTCATTTTCTGAGTGTTCATGAGGCTGACACAGTTTTAAGCACTTTAAATGAATTTAGCTAATCTGATACAACTCCTTTTGAGGTGGATGCAATGATGATCCCTGTCTTACCTACAGACTTGGACTTGTGTAGGGAGCAAATCAAGGGACCCGGGACCTGAAATTTACGTAATCTTTGGTCCCTTAACATCAGAACATCTCTTCACCTCTAACGCATGTGCTCAGTTTTAAGGTATTGGATTGTGAACCATTTCTAGAGAGCATCTTTCTGCATTTTTAACAACGACTTTAAGCACGAACTCTGCAGCATGTATAGATCATTGCCGTCGAGAGGGCAAGTTCAGAGCCAGCCTGCTAGGTTCAGTTTCTGGAGAACCTGGGTAAGTTACTAGTCTCTTCGAGTCATAGTTTTTTTTTTAAATCTAAAAAATATAAAATGATAGAAAATAAAGGAAGGCAGAAAAACAGTTGTCTTTCCTATTTCAAAAATTGTCATTACCTACTGTTTCACCAAAGGTTGATTTTTCAAAAGTGCCAGTGAAGATAGTAAAAAATGAAGCCTTTCTGAAATTTGCAATTTTAATGAATTTTTTTTATTACTCCACATTTTGTATTGTGAAATGGAAATAGGACTAATGAAGAGGATATTATTGTTATATCCATACCTAATGATCAATGAGCACCTAGATAGGTAGATGGACGAGGTGTGCGTGTGACTGATGATTGTGACTGTGTGGTCTTGTTTCTTAAATCTAAACATAATTGAGAAGACTTTCATATAAGTTATAGTTTAGAGGAGATTTAATTATAGGTCCATAAAAACTTTGGCATTATATCCTTATTGATTATTATTATCACTATTATAAGAAACATACTGGCACCATTTTTACGGCGGCACCATTTATTCCCAGGGATGTAACTAGCTGAGCATGTGAATTGTCTGTATTGATCGAGCTCTGTGTACTTAGTAATAGGGGACTCTGAGGCAATAAGCTTGCAATTTCTCTAAGGAAATGACATAAGGTGGTGGAATAAATGCAGAAGACACTCTCTAATTTTGTGAGGTTTTAAGCATTATCTTTAGCAGCCGTGAAATAGATATCATCCAATTTCATTCACACTGTATACCCCCAACCTCCTTTTGTACTCACTGCATCCTGAATCCCTCACACCCTCATAAAATGAAGAACATGTATTTTTAACTTCATAAAAAAAAAAAAACCCTCTTAGTCACTAGGCTCTGTTCATAGAATGAAATAAACACCAACCCTTTCCTCGATTCATTGCTATAAATTTTATCTCTTTAGACTTCTTTTCTTCTTATTTGCCAATATATAACACCCAGTGCTCATCATGTCACATGCCCTCCTTAATGCCCTTCACCCAGTTACGCCATCCCCTCACCCTCCTCCCCTTCTGCAACCCTTTTTTTGTTTCCCAGAGTCAGAAGTTTCTCATGGTTTGTCTTCCTCTCTAATTTTTCCCCCACTCAGTTTTCCCTCCTTCCCTTATGGTTCCTTTCACTATTTCTTATATTCCCCATATGACTGAAACCATACGATGTTTGTCCTTCTCCGATTGACTTACTTCACTCAGCATAAGACCCTCCAGTTCCATCCACGTCAAAGCAAATGGTGGGTATTTGTCATTTCTAAGGCTGAGGAATATCCCATTGTATACATAAATCACATCTTCTTTATCCATTCATCTGTCAATGGACACCGAGGCTCCTTCCACAGTTTGGCTATTGTGGACTTTGCTGCTATAAATATCGGGGTGCAGGTGTCCTGCCATTTTACTGCATCTGTATCTTTGGGGTAAATCCTCAGCAGTGCAATTGCTGGGTCATAGGGCAGGTCTATTTCTAACTCTTTGAGGAAACCTCCAGACAGTTTTCCAGAGTGGCTGCACCAGGTCACATTCCCACCAACAGTGCAGGAGGGTTTCCCTTTCTCCACATCCTCTCCAATATTTGTTGTTTCCTGCCTTGTTAATTTTCCCCATTCCCACTGGTGTGAGGTGGGATCTCATTGTGGTTTTGATTTGTATTTCCCTGATGGCCAGTGATGTGGAGCATTTTCTCATGTGCGTGTTGGCCATGTCTATGTCTTCCTCTGTGAGATTTCTGTTCATGTCTTTTGCCCATTTCAAGACTGGATTGTCTGTTTCTTTGGTGTTGAGTTTAATAAGTTCTTTATAGATCTTGGACACTAGCACTTTATCTGATATGTCATTTGCAAATACCTTCTCCCATTCTGTAGGTTGTCTTTTAGTTTTGTCGACTGTATCCTTTGCTGTGCAGAAGCTTTTTATCCTGATGAAGTCCCAATAATTCATTTTTGCTTTTGTTTCTCTTGCCTTCATGGATGAATCTTGCAAGAAGTTACTGTGGCCGAGTTCAAAAAGGGTGTTGCCTGTGTTCTCCTGTAGAATTTTGATGGATTCCTATCTCACATTTAGATCTTTTATCCATTTTGAGTTTATCTTTATGTCTGGTGTCAGAAAGTGGTTCAGTTTCATTCTTCTGCATGTGGATGTCCGATTTTCCCAGCACCATTTATTGAAGAGACTGTTCTTTTTTTCCAGTGGATATTCTTTCCTGATTTGTTGAATATTAGTTGACCATAAAGTTGAGGCCCCATTTCTGGGTTTTCTATTCTATTCCATTGATCTATGTGTCTGTTTTTGTGCCAGTACCACACTGTCTTGATGATCACAGCTTTGTAGTACAGCTTGAAGTCAGGCATTGTAATGCCCCCAGCTTTGGTTTTCTTTTTCAACATTCCTCAGGCTATTTGGGGTCTTTTCTGGTTCCATACAAATCTTAGGATCTTTAGACTTATTTTCTATCCCTCAACAGCTACTCATGCATGTAAGCTGTCTATATAAAATCTAGATACTCATCAACCTAGGACTATTAAAATGAGAGAGAGAGAGAGAGAGAGAGAGACTATGTAATATTCAAATTCACAAGATAGTACTCCTATGACCTGTTTTTGCTCATTTCTAAAATGCTAACATCCCATTACTGAATAGTTTATAGATTTGTTCAGTCAACAGATATTCTTGATGTATTTACTTTTCATGAAATACTATGATAGACTCTGCTGTTAGAATGACATTGAAGAAATAGTACCTGTCCTCAACTAACAACTAGAATACAGTTTCCTTGATGCCAATATTTTTAATCTAGAGTAAAGAGAAAAAAGTATGTAAGTGCAGCTGGATGAGGGAGAGCCAGAGGACAGGGACACAAGGGAAACGTTCACCAAGAAGCCATATTTAAACTGTCTCTTCTGTGAAAATTGACCCAGTGGACAAAGCAGAATAGAGTTTAGGGTATGGGGCAGTCATTCAATGGAGTGAAAATCACTCACAGAGGCAAATGCAAACATAGAGGGATAAGAAACAGAATTATTTGTTCAGGAAATTGTCAATAGTCAAGTACTAACATTAAGGATGTTCCAGGTACACATTTTATAAGGGAAGAGACTGAATCCAAAAAATATGGGGCTAAAGAGAAAATTAGAGGTTAGGTCATGACACAGACCTGCTTTCAGTATTTGTGAAACATGAGGGAAGAATGTAAGTGATGTACAGATCATATATTAAAAATTCTGGAAGTTGTAAGTCAGGCTTTTAAAAAGCTTACATACAGTAAAGTGTGCATAGGGGCACACACCTGTGGTGCTGCCTGCTGGGAAGAGTTGACCCCGGTCAGGCCTTGCCTAGTCCCTAAAAACATCATCACTGAGCAAGAAGTTCTAAAGCAAGATCTGAAAGGTAGGAAATGCAGGCACAAGGACTGCAAGTGGGCCTATCTCCTGGCTCCAAAGACTGCCTTCCATCGGGGAGCAGAGTGGGGTCACATGATATCCTCTAAAGCTCAGGAGCACAGGCAGGGCTCCCCTGGTTTGGGGCTAACACTGGCAGCCTTATTGGATACACAAAAGAGCCTGGGCTTTTTTGCAGCCTAAGGAGAGCCACTGAAAGCTTTTCAGTACTCAATGTCTTAGATAACATCTTTCCTATTTGCATGACTACAAATTAGTGAAGGTCACAGGCAGGAAAGTTTTCTTTTCATGATACAGTAATGCTGTCCACATATTATAACCTTCTTTGAGGGAACCCATTTATTAAGTTGCTCCACAATGTAGAGAATCAGCAACTACCTAATTAAAGTATATACTGTTCTTTATTACATGGTATGCTTTATTATTTAAAAAAAAAAAAAAAAAAAAAAACCTGAAATACCCATGCCAAACTGGGGATTTAATCCTGATAATGTTCACTCAGAGCACTGAGAGTAATATATTTTCCAGAAAGGAGATCTGTAAATGTCCAGGTAGGCCTCACAACCTCCTTAGGAGGGAAGCAGAAAGGAGAGAGACCGAGTCTGCAAGATGCACACTTGGCAGCTAAATCTAGGGAGTTTGGTTTTCAAACAGCCTAAACCCTATTTTTTCTGCATTTATTCCTTAAGTACACAGAGGCTATTCACAAATCCTCTGGTAATTCTTTGCTCTAAAATTGTTTGCCCACACAATGACTCACACTATTTATAAGAGTGTTTTTGAAATATAATAGAGTTTAGGTTAAAAAAAACATATGGGGGACCTGGGTGGCTCAGTTAAGTGTCCAACTCTTGATTTTGACATAGGTCATGATATCAGGGTCATGGAATCAAGCCCCACATAGGGCTCTGTTTTCGTTGGGTACCCTGCTTGAGATTCTTTCTCCCTCGCTCCCTTTGCCTCTCCTCCCTCTTCCCTCTCTCTCTCTCTCAAATAAATAAATAAATTGAAAAATTAATCAATAAAGTAATATAAAAAAATGCAGACACTGTAGTGGATGTGGTGTGCCACCCTAGTCCCCCTCCCTCTTTGGAACAGAAGCATCCATTTCTCCAAATGCTTGGTGGCTGGATCCTCTGAGAATTGTCCTTTTCAGAAGAGACCCATCTCAGCCAGAGTTACACGTCCTTCCTGGGGGCAGTCAATATATGATTAGTTCATATGTGTCCCCTTACAAAGGCCCATCCTCCCACCTCAAGGCCTGCCCACTATGCAGGGCCTTTTCAGCAACAGCACTGACTTCTGTTCACTCTCTCTCCCTCTGCTGGATCCTGCTCCCGTCATTCCTCCACAGGTGTTGAGCCTAAGAATTCCCTATTAAATACCCCAACCATGAATTTCCGTCTCAAAATCTGCTTTCTGTAGAACAGGACTGGAAATATATATTGAACTCATTAGCTTTTAAAACTGTTATACTCAGGGATACGGGAAACATTTCATTTTAAAGATCACATGTGGAGCTATTAATGTCCCACCTTTTCCTCACATTGTAATTCTGGAAAGAAATTATTTTAATATTGTAAGGGTAAATTATTTTTTTTACATGTTTCCCTGATGCCACCAGTCAGAAAGACATGTTCTCCATTCCCCATCTTAAAACATTTCCTTGAGAAACCTGGTATTTGTAAATCCTTTCTGTGTCCCATTGATTTGTATGTAAATATTTTTAAACGATAAGTAAACTAGTGTTAGGATCTGGAAAAGTTTTCCTTAAAGGTCTAGGATCTATTTCTTTGAAACATAAACACCAAGGAAGCTGGAGCCCTTATCTCCTTGTTATCAGAATCTTAGCCTGGAGGCCTCTCCAAGCAGCAAGAATGTGGCAGCCAGAAATTGTGTCAGGTCTTCTTCCAAGACGACAAAATAATTATGAGGACATGCATATAAGGGATCAGATCTGTGTGTCAATATACAAAGGATGGGGATTTTTACTGTTTTTTACTGTCTTTATAGTATCAGTAGCAGATGACCTGGACTTACATCTCGGTCTGATTTAATGTTTTCTTTCTTATTTACATTTCAGCAAAGGATTTTCTAGGACGACAAGGGGTTTTGTTAAGTTTTCTCCAACATGCCAAACAAGTTTCTGCAAAAAGTAAAAATATAAAATAAAACTAGGTTATCATCAGTGCAAACCATGCTAATGCCTATGGTTTTCCTGTCATTTGATCATTCCTAGGGTTGTAGTTATACTCAACACTACATGTGTCTTCTTAGTGGAAGGAGTTAAGAGAGATGGATGGATTCAGTCTCTGGAATCCTCATTTGTCCAAGGGGGCTCTGGGCAAAAAGCACATGTTACAGCACTGCAGAGTTTGAAACTCCCTCCCATGTGGGCCCGGTTTTTACTGGGCTGGCTCTGGATGTGTATGTTAAGAGGTGACTTCTCACTGAGAAATAAGTGGCCTGGTCCAAAACCAGTCTTCTTTTGGCCCATAGTCCCCAGGACAGTGGTTATTAATCCTTTGGTGAATGTCATTAATTCTTGGACGTTCTGATGACAGCTCTTAGCATCTTACTCAGAGAAGTACGCATATATACTTAAAGTCAAATTTTTGCAGGAAAATTTAGGAAAGTTCTGAAATTACTGGGCCTCTTCCCTCCCGTAATCACAAGAATTTTTTTTTTGAATATTTTTTATTTATGATAGTCACACACACAGAGAGAGAGAGAGAGGCAGAGACATAGGCAGAGGGAGAAGCTGGCTCCATGCACCGGAAGCCCGACGTGGGATTCGATCCCGGGTCTCCAGGATCGCGCCCTGGACCAAAGGCAGGCGCTAAACCGCTGCGCCACCCAGGGATCCCCGGTAATCACAAGAATTAAATATTCCCCAACACTATATAATTTTCACCTGGTTAGATATTCAGTAAATATCTGGGTAAATCCTAATCTTCTTGGAGAAATGACTCATGTTCGTGATTAAAATGACAAAAACTAAGTTTATTTTTTCTTGTTTTCCTGTGAAGAACTGAGTTTCCAAAATAAAAGGGGGCTTCACTAACCTTGAATGTCAATTTAACCTCACTGTGCTTCTAGCAAGAGCCCTTTCTGTACATACCATTATGCTATGTGGGTGGGCATAACGTGGTAAAGAGCATAACTCTTGATTCAGATTGCCTGGGTTTCAAATATAAACCTCCATGCCTTTGTTCCTTAGAAAAAAGGAGATAATCACACTATCTAACTCATTTGTTTTTGGTGATAATTAAACAAGATATTTCATGTACTATATTTACTCAACGTTTGCCACTTAAATGTCCAATAAATGTTAGCTGTGATGATTATGAGAAGAAAGCTCATGTTTTGTTTTGTTTTTAAATTTAAATTCAATTAACATATAATGTATTATTAGTTTCAGAAGTAGAGGTCAGTGACTCATCAGTTGCATACAACACCCAGCGCTCATTACATCCCGTGCCCTCCTTAATGCCCGTCACCCGGTTACCCCATCCCCCATCCCTCCCCCACTCCAGCGACCCTCAATTACTTTTCTGTGATTAAGAGTCTCTCTCCCTCTCTGATTTCATCTTGTTTTATTTTTTCCTCTCTTCCCCAATGATCCTCTGTTTTGTATCTTAAGTTCCACATATAAGTGAGAGCATATGAAGATTATCTAAGAAAGTTCATGTTTAAGAGATGCTATTTAAAGATTCATCCAGAAGAAAGCCGGTGTTGGCAAAGTTAAGTACAGATATTTATATTAGTACTTGAAAAGTAAATTTTAAAACAAAATATATTAGAGATATGTACAGACTTCTTTTCTCTGATGCTAGGCAATTAGAAGGAACAGAGTAAGGAGAAGAATATAAAATAGTAATTTTAGCCTGATTCACGCAGATAGATAAAATCAAATATCGATGAGGAACAATGCCACATTTGAAATTTTAGCTTGGAGTGAAATTTTAGAAGTTTTAATAGGACACACACAAAGTTCTTTCCCTCTGAGAAAGATTACTTTTTTTTTTTCAAGTTTTCATTTAAATTCTAGTTGGTTAACATATAGTGTAATATTGGTTTCTGGAATAGAATTTAGTGATGTTTCACTTACATAAAACACCCAGTACTCATCACAACAAGTGCCCTCCTTAATACCTATTACCCACTGAACCCATCCCCTGCCCACCTCCCTTCCAGCCACCCTCAGTTTGTTCTCTATAGTTGAGTCTTTTATGGTTTGCTTCCCTCTCCTTTTTCCCTCTTCCCCTATGTCCATCTGTTTTGTTTCTTAAATTCCACATAGGAATGAAATTGTATGGTATTAGTCTTTCTCTGACTTGGTTTACTTAGCATAATACACTCTAGCTCCACCCATGTCATTGCAAATGGCAAGACTTCCTTCTTCTTCATGGCTGAGTAATAGTCCATCGTGTAGATATACCACATCTTCTTTATCCACTCAGTAGTTGATGGACATTTGGGCTCTTCCCATAATCTGGCTATTGTTGATAATGTTGCTATAAACATCAGGGTGCATGTGCCCCTTCAAGTCAGTATTTTTGTATCCTTTGGGTAAATACCTACTAGTGCAATAACTGGGTCATAGGGTAGTACTTTTTTTGGGAGAAACTTCCGTACTGTTTTCTAGAGTGGCTGTGCCAGCTTGCATTCCCACCAACATTATTAATGGGTTCCCCTTTCTCTGCATCCTTGACAACACTTGTGGTTTCCAGTGTTGTTAATTTTCGCCAATCTGACTGGTGTGAGGTGGTGTCTCATCATGGTTTTGATTTGCATTTCCCTGATGATGGGAAAATGCACATCTTTTCATGTGTCTGTTAGCTATCTGCATGTCTTCTTTGGAAAAATGTCTATTCTTGTCTTCTGCCCATTTTTAACTGGATTACATTTTCTACCTAAGATAGATCTATCACATTTTGAGATAGGTCACATTTTCTACATAAACCTAAATTTGATGAATGGAGTGAGAAGAAAAAGCCTTGATGCTGAAATTGCGAATGACATTAGAAAATTCAGATAATATAGGGATCCCTGGGTGGCGCAGCAGTTTGGCGCCTGCCTTTGGCCCAGGGCGCGATCCTGGCTGCTTCTCCCTCTGCCTGTGTCTCTGTCTCTCTCTCTCTCTGTGTGACTATCATAAATAAATAAAAAAGAAATAAAAATAAAAAAGAAAAAGAAAAATCAGATAATATAATTCGAGAGTGATTGGAGAACAAAGCTCATATTGACACTTTACTCTGTTCCTCATCCCCTACAAAAATTATTTAGATTTTTAATTTTCTGGTGGAAAAATATGTTTTGAGGAAATGTAATCACTGTACATTTGAATAGCTATTATTTCTCTTTCAATATAATTCTACTGAATGTAAAAAATCCATATCACTTAGCTCACTATTTCTGAACTTCTTGAAAATGCATATAATGAGTTAACATAGTCCCAGGTTTTTGTGTCGAAACTGAATTAGGCAGCAAGAGAGAAAAAATTTATTTTTTTCTACTTCATTTCCATTGCAGGCCCCAAAAGGGATGTACCAAATTGTCTTTCATTTATGGAATATCCTAGGGGGATCAAAGCTGCAAATCCTGCCACCACAAATAATAATAATAATACCTTCTCACAGCCAAAGGAGTCAAGGTGGATTTACTACAGGGGATCTCAATTGTGTGCTTCTTTCTTCTGCTTCTATAAATTCAGTCTTTTGAGTTGACCATCTGGAAAAGAGAATCATTCTCTTTGTGTTTTTATTTGACCTGAAGATGAAAGTTTAATGACCTTGATTTCATGTAGGATGAAGCAAACTACTTCCTTTCCTCATAAATATTGGCAACATCCACATAGCCACTATTTTGTGTTGTTGTTTTTAAGGCTTTCAGAAATTGTTTGTAGTTATTTCACACTAGATATATCTTACCCCAGATTCCTAATTCGTCATCATGTAGTAAAGAATTGGCCTTAGCAAAGAGAAATCAGTCAGGTCTTTGCTCTCAGCTTCTGGAAAGTAATTGGTATCAGCCACAATAGGAGTGTCTCTGTTTGGTGTGGGGGCTGATCATACTAGATCTTTGAATGGGGCTGGCCATATCCCATCATCACAGAATGGGTACTGGCCACACAAGAAACACCAATCATGTGACTTAGGGTCTTGGCAGTGGGTCAAGCAGTATCATTTGACCTGTATGCTGAGATCAAGCATTTGGGCAATCAATCAATGATGTTTACACATTAAGCCCAAATAAAAACTGTGGACTCTGATGCTCAGATGAGCTTCCCTGGGTGGCAATATTGCACGTATATTGTCACAGATCAATACCAGGAGGTTGACGCAACAAAAACCTTGTATTTGTAACCTTCAAGACCCTGCTCTAAGTATCTTGTCTTTTGGCTGTTTGCCCTGTAACAAGCCATAACTATGAGGATAACAGGTTTCTGGTTCTTTTTAATGTTTTTAAAGATTTTATTTACTTATTTGAGAGAGAGAGAGAGAGAGAGCACAAGAAGGGGAGCAGCAGAGGGAGAGGGAGCCGGATGTGGGGCTCCATGCCAGGGCCCTGAGATCATGACCCTGAGATCATGACCTGGCCTGACAGCAGATGGAGCCACCCAGGCACCCCAAAGATCACAGCTTTCACAGTGAGTTCTGAGTCTGTCTAACCAATGATTGTGTGAATGGGTAGTCCTGGGCACACTCTGAATTTACAGTTGGTATCAGAAGTGAAGATAGTCTTGGGGACTAACTCCAAGAAGTCACTTGGTATAGATACAATAATATCCTCACTTAATCTTTCGCCTTTGAACATTTAAGTTGTTACTAATTTTCTGCTATTAGAGGTAATCCTGAAATAAATATTTCAATATGCAAAATTTGTCTCTTCTTAGCTATGAATCTCTCTCTTATTTCTCATGAAACAAATTCTCACATGAAAATTTATCTTATTGTAACACAAGTTTTCTCACCAACTTTCAGCTGTTTTTCTTCGGCTTTCATTGTCATGTGTCTTTACATATTTTTACATATTTTCTTGGTCTGTATCAATTGTTGTCATTTTTAATAGCTTTATTGAAATATGTTATATGTCATAAAGTTTAGGCCCTTAAAATATACAGCTCAATGGCTTTTAGTATATTTACAAAGTTATACTTTTATATCAAAAGAGCTTCTAGTAATGTAAAATAGGGGCAAAATTTCATCATTGGATTTTAATGATTCTTGTATACCAAAAGTGGTAAATCATAGCATTCACTCTACTCTGGCCATGCAACATTAGAAAAGGTGTTTCTTCTTTCCATAGTTGCTTGATTATATTGATGACTATATCTCCCCTGTCTGGAATTTTTGGCTCCTGTTTTATGACATCATCTCATTCTTAGTTTTTTGTCTATCATTCTTATAAAGACCATCGATGGTCTAGCAATGAGCACCCTCCCAACTCAAGAGAAAATGACTGGCTCCAAACAACACTTTCTAAACCTTTTATTTGACATGTTTTTCAATACCTTGCAACAACTACCTCCTAGCTGTGCCCTACTCAGTAGTTCTTCACAGATACCTATGGAGCATCTTCTCAAGGAGCCGTATCTTTTGATTTTTTAACTTGTATTTTCCTATTGTTTGCTGTGGGGTTTGTTGTCAGCTGATGAGATTACACACACCAAACCTTTAAGTTCCTTTGCCTACAGTTACTTTGATGGATTACTCCAACATGCAGGAGAAGAGTTACAGCAGTATTAAAAATTGGCTGGGCACAGCAGCACATTTCCTAAACTAGAAGAAAAAAAAAAAAAACACCATGAATTTTTTGAAATGCCCTCAAGTTTGTATTTGACCTGGGTTTTCTAGAAGGTGATTCTTTTCTTTACAACATATTTTCTTCCTCTGCAGTGGAAAAAGAACCAGTAGTTCCTCATAAATATATCATAAGCTGTAATACAATTTATGGCAAAAGTTATTCCTTCCTTCATTTCTACTGGCTCTATTCTAACCTGGACACTATTTACAATCCCCTTAGTCTCGTAGCTCCTGCATTCAGTGCCTCTTTTCAAAATAGTGCACGATGTTATCATACCTGGCTTAACACTTGGCTTAAAAATCTTTACTGGCTCCTTGTTTCCTTTAGGATAAAAGTAAAATAACTTAGGCAATATTTAATGGAAGATAATTTATAGAGACACAAATTTGGATCCCTATTCTGTTACTTTGCAATTTTATGATTTGAAGGCTATTACAAGTCTTTTCCTTTGTTGACAAAGTTGACTATCCTTTCAAAGGTACTGAGAGAGTTAATTTAGCATGTGCCCAGTTCCTGGGAAACAGTAGGTGCAAGATAAATGTTTCTTGCATTTCCTTGGCTTTATTTTCAAGCCTTTCCCCTGTTTTGCCTCATCTTTAAAAATATATAATATTTATATTATATATTTAATATATATATTATATATTTATTATGTATATTATATATTTTTCCTGAACTTCTACTGTGCACTATGTATACTCTCGATGTCTCTGAGAGATATATAAAATGAACTGTGTTACTGTCCTCAAAGAGTTCATTGTAAAGAACATAAGGACAGGGCGATGGAAACCTACAGAAGGAGGTGTGGAAGGATTTATGAAATATATAGTTGTTTGAGTCAACAAGACTTGCTGATTGAATGGAGGCATGAGGATAGTTAAGGAGAGAACAGAGTAAAGGAAATCCCCCCCCCCCCAAAAAAAATATATACATTTAAAAAAAGGAAAATCTGGTAGAAGGGGAGGAGGGCGGGGGGGTGGGAGTGAATGGGTGACGGGCACTGGGTGTTATTCTGTATGTTAGTAAATTGAACACCAATAAAAAATAAATTAAAAAAAATAAATAAAAAATAAAAAAAGGAAAATCTCAGGGTTTATAGATCAAATCAGTGCCTAGATGGTGAGACTTCTCTTTCTCTCTCTCTCTTTTTTTTTTTTTGTAATATCTCCCTTTCTCTGTTAGATGAGCCCTTCCCTTGAATGGATTAGAAGTTTCTTAAGCTCACAGTATCATGGCAGAGAATTGCTTAAATCCAACAAAGTGCTCCAGATATGAAACAGACACTCAAGGAATGATTAATGGAGTAAATGTTTGTAGAGAAGAGGGCAATTTGGGGATGAGCGAGGTCTGCCAGGGATCAGTGCCTTTCCTTGCTATTAGCTGATCAATTCAACCACGTGAAATGATACCAAGACTCACCATTTCTATGGTGAATAGAGCTACTTTCAACAAACTGAAAGATTCGCACGTCATATGTTGGTCATTCTAATTCCATCTCCAGGAGTTGTTAGAAAGCAAAAATGTCTGACTTGCGTTTTTTTTGTTTGTTTGTTTTCTTAACAGTAGCAAACTGAAAAAAAATCAAAATGTATACAGGTATGAGGAAGAGGAAAATCCTAAGAAATGGTATCTATAAGGGAAAACCATATCCTAAATTTACTAACATTTTATAATAAACTATAAACAAATGGCCATTTAAAAGGGATTTTTAATTCCTACACATAAATGTATGCACACACACATATAAAATAAATACATGTACATTATTTAAGCTACCAGTTTTCCTTGTTTATTAATACTGTATAGTATTTAAGTTACTAATTAAGTTCAAACTTATGTGATCTATTTGAGGTTTGAAGGCATGCTTCAAGTACTAAAATTATTTTATTTTGTATAACGTGTTATTCTGGGAGAAGCCAAAAGACTAGAAATATAGGTATATTTTTTTCAGGTGTACATAATTTAAAATTTTTAAAATTTCAGTGTAGTTTACACAGTTACATTAGTTTCAGGTATACAACGTAGTGATTCAGCAATTCCATGTATTACTCAATGCTCATCACAATAAGTGTACTCTTAATCCCCTTCATCTATTTCACCCATACCCCACCCCCAACCTTCCTTGTGTTAACCTTATTTGTTCTCTGTAGTTGAGAGTCTGTTTTTTGGTCTCTTTTCTTTTCTCTACTTGTTTGCTTTGTTTCTTAAATTCCGTGTATGAGTGAAATCATATGGTATTTGTCTTTCTCCAACTGGCTTAGTTTGCTTAGCATCATACTCTTTAGACCCATCTATGTTGTTTCATTTGGCAAGATTTCATTCTTTTTTATGGCTGGGTGGGTACATCAAGTCTTTTGCTTGTTTTTGTCTTAGTAGGTTCCAGGCCCAGCATGGAGCTCAGTGCAGGGCTTGAACTCATGACCCAGAGATCAAGGTATGAGCTGAGATCAAGAGCCGGGAGCTCTACCAACTGAGCCACCCAGGCACTCCTGGGTATATTAATTCTTTATAGGAATTCATAACAGGTCATTTACAAAAATATGGAGCTGATGAAGAAACTTAGAATAGCCCTCGGGGGACACCTGGGTAGCTCAGTGGTTGAGCATCTGCCTTTGGCTCAGGGTGTGATCCTGGGGTCCTGGGATCGAGTCCCACATCAGGTTCCCCACGAGGAGCCTACTTCTCCCTCTGCCTCTCTCTGTCTCTCTCATGAATAAATAAATAAAATATTAAAAAGAAAAAAGAGAATAGCCATTGGTTTCCAGTCAGAGGCAGAATGTTGGGCAGAGATGGAACATGGCAGTGACAGGAGTGGTCTTCCAGTCATCACAGGTGACCTCACCTTCTGAAGGAACAGAAGTACACTTTAATTGCCACTTATAGTTCTTGCCACTCTGTGATGCTTCGCACTAGGTAGTAAACAAGAGTCGTTCACCATGTATTTCCTAAGAACTAGAGGCCAGGCACTGTGTTTGTGAATATCCGGCCATGTTCTGTCACAGAAGCTTGTACTTGGGGGGCGACAGACATGTAAACAGATGATTTAAGATGTGACCATGCTGATCCCAGGCCCACAGAAGACATTGTTCTTTCCTGGGAATCTTTTTTCAGTTGAGACCTGGTCTCACAAGCTTTCTCAACACTGTGGCCCACGCTGCTCTTCTACATCATTTGGAGCTGGCATGAAAACTGAGGTTACATACAATTAATAGGAGCTTCTGATGGCATGAATGGAGAGACTTGGGAGGCACAGATGTTCTGTGATATTATTGAAATAACCTATTTCAAACCAAGTGATTTTGATCTGTGCTAGCTCAGTGAATAATAGGTAGAAGCCTGAGAAACATATGACAGCATAAATGCAAGCACCTTGAGGCCAGTCCTTAGGAAATGGTGTAAATCCTTCTGTAAATGCCAGTTTCCTGCTAAGCAAGTTGGGGCACAGATGGCTAAATGAGAAGTTACTTGCTAAATTTTCAGTGAGGCATCTGTTATTTTACATTACCCGCATCCTTATTTTTTTTTCTCTTAGAAGCTATGCCAAGCCATTGGCAATGCTTTCCCCTCCATTTAGCATCTCTGTGTGTTTGGCACACAGATTCTGAATTTCCCTCACAGATACTCTTTTCTTTAAAGATTTATTTATTTGAGAGAGAGAAAGTGTGAGCATGTGAGAGTGGGGTAGGGGAAGAGGGAGAGAATCCTCAAGCAGACTCCCTGAGTGCAGAGACTGATGCAGGGCTGCCTCCCAGGACCCTGAGATCATACTTGGAGCCAAAATCAAGAGTCAAATGCTCAATTGACTGAGCCACCAAGGCACCCCAACCCCAGATATTCTTAACAATAAGGTATCTGGAACTCATTTTTGCAAATGCATTTAAAAAAGGTAGATACCTTTACTGATTCAGGGCTAAGAGTGCCTACTGTCTCCATTTCCTGTCACTATGCAGTGGCCCACAGGGACCAGGCTCCATGTGGAGTTCAGAGATATAGCCCGAGAGGTAGAGTTCTTGCCTGTGTGCAGGTTGTCCTTCTCACCCATATATTTTATTGTCATAGGAAATAGAGTTTTTGTGTCATAGTAGTTTTTTTGCAGTAATCTCCTCTTCCCTAGGCTGAGCGCCAGGGAAAGAAAAGAGTTTAGGAGATTCTAGGAGCAAAAGGCAAAATTTATAGAGTAAGGGCTCTAGGGTGTGAGGGAACAGAAGAGAAGAGTACCTTGCTCCTGATAGGTTTTCCATACTTTTTATTGCATGTGTGAAGGAAAACATAGCTGCAGTCTGAACTCAACTTAAAAGTCTTGTCTTCCTGATGGCTGGAATCCAGATCACCTCTCTAGTCCAGAGGATGCAAGACTGGAACAGAGAAACTACATCTTGATGTGAATCTTAATATACAGAATTCTCGAAATGATGTAACTGAAATTTTAGTTTCTGTTTTCTTTTTTTAAAGATTTTATTTATTTATTCATGAGGCGCAGAAACAGCCAGGGGGAGAAGCAGGCTCCCTGCAGGGAGCCTGATGTAGGACTCTGATCCTGGGACCCCGAGATCACGACCTGAGCCGAAGACAGATGCTCAACCACTGAGCCACCCAGGTGTCACTCTATTTTCCTTAACAGAAATACAGGTATTTTTTTGTAATTTTAACTTTAAAAAGTAGAAAAATCATCTAATTTAGTGTCCACCAATGCTGTTTATAGATCAATCTCATCGAACTCATCTGGAAAGATTTTTCATAATCCTAATCCTAGATCCCACCAACTATGTATTCGGATTCATTATATTATATTAATTATATTCATTTACTAAATATATTAACTGCTCAAAATCCTTTTACTTATAGTAGTATCAAAACGATAAATATTTTTAAATGATGGAAAATCTCCAATCACCAAACTATTTTTGAATTGCTGAAATCAATATGAGCTTCTAAATTGAACCAGAATTTCTTTTCTTCACATTTCCATGTGGCATACAAAAATGGACATTTACAAATATTATAGAAAGAATTCAGATAGGCCTAGAAAATATTTGTGATTATCTCTAGGAACTAACAAATGGTATGATGAAAGGGACACTTTTATGTATAAATATAAGCACTTTTATTTTCTGTTTATGAAAGAAGAAAAATAAAGACTGTTCTATGGTTATGCTGAGAATACAATTGAGACAAGTGATCTGTATTCTTTAAATGCTTACTAGTTGAATTCTAATGTACCTCTTTTCGCGCAACCTTCCACCCTATTCTTAAAGAGGGTGTTTGCCATCATGTGATGATTATTTTTTGAAAGATTTATTTATTTGAGAGAGAGAGAGAGATAGCATGAGAGGCTGAGGAGGAACGAGAGAGAATCCTCAAGCAGACTCCACACACAGCACAGAGCCCAATGGGGGGCTCCATCCTATGACCCTGAGATCATGACCTGAGCCGAAATTAAGAGTCAGACGCTTAACTGACTGAACCACCCAGGTACCCCCACGTGCCTGATTCTTATGGCAGGTGACTTACTACTGCAAAATAATGAATTTTTTTTATTGAAATATTTGTTTTACCAGCTTCAGATAGTATGTATGGCATGCTGACAGAGGACAAGAATATTTGTGAGTTAAAATGCTTCAAATATAATATAAAATGTTAAACATGTTTGAAACATCATCATTAGCAGAATTAAAAAGAATATAGACTCAATTACGCAACAGGCGTTCCTGTCCATTTACTGACAATCCCGTAGTAAATGTGAAACTGGAATCTTTACATTCATTTTTCATTGAATCCTGTGGAACTAAATGCAGACCACCCAAATGAGAACAGAGGCTATGTAGGCAGTGCTTGCTATTAGCAAGCCATGTCAACTGCATTTGGCAGACACTCAAAGGTAGTAGAGGAATGGAAAAAACTTTAGAGTAAAAAAAAAAAGGAAGGTTTCTGGTATGCTCTGATTGGAGGTCACTGGCATGGAGGAGCAGAAAGTGGGCTAACTAGAAGCAGTGAATGGTTTAAGGAGTGTATTCGGCTTTCTAAAGTTAATCCTGAGTTGGAAAAAGAGGCAAAAAAAAAAAAAAAAATAGGACAACTGGGAATTATGGACCAAGTCCTGCTCATCCTGGGCTGACTGCTACAGAGGTTGTTGGTCAGAGTCCTAATGCCACACATAGATGGTCTGGTCGTTGTCCATTTGTATACGTCGTCTCTCAATCTTTACTGCTGGCCGGTATATTTTATGGCACAGACACAGAGGTATAGAAAAACTAAATAACTTTCCCAAGATTACAAGTTTAGGTAAATTGGAGGAGCTGAGATTTGAAATAAGGTTCACTTGACTGAAAGTCCTTGCTTTTACCCACTACTTTACCTGCTTCATACTCAGAAATAGCTAATATTTTGAAAATAATAATGCATTACATTTGTACCTATCTATGTCCAAGGATTTTTGCTTCTGTTTTCATCTTTCAAAGGCCTATATTCATTCCAATGTGCATTATGGCTTATGTGAGATCAAAAGGTCTCAAGTACAAAAAATTCAAGATATAGAAAATAATAAATATCCTTAAAAGCCTGAATTCTTTTTAGAAGTACTCTTTAAGTACTTTAAGGATTTTTAAAAAGTCAGTATCTGTCAGAATCAAAGTTTCTTTTTTTTACATCTTAATTATGTGTTATTTTGTCTGGGATTCAGTTTTTTGTCTAACTATAAAAATGCATGTAATATTTTGAATAAGCAGGCAGTTTCCTCTACGAAGATTATGCAGCACACCAGAGAGAAGTTGCCCTACTGGAAGAATTCTAAACAGCTGAGTAAGAAATTCTGGTTCAACTTATAAGCTCTTACTGATTTGGGCAACTCCAAAATATTAGTTTGGCAATTGAAAATTTTCAGTCATTTAAAATATTTGTCCTTGGGATTCCTGGGTGGTTCAATGGTTGAGCATCTGCCTTGGGCTCAGGATGTGATGGGAGCCTGCTTCTCCCTCCGCCTGTGTCTCTGCCTCTCTCTCATGGATAAATAAGTAACATCTTTAAAAAAATAAATAAAAATATTTATCCTTTTGATAATACTATAAATAAAGACATTTCAAGCAGATAATGTATTCAAATATAGACTTTTACCCTCTGCATGGGATGTAGGTTTTCTCAGATGAACTGGGTATGTGTGGAGAGGTGGAAGAGAAATAATGGGAATTTGGGAAGAAAAGAAGGAAAAGAATGAAGATGACATAGCAGGAGTATGTATTTTTGAAATGTACTCACAAAAAATGAACATGAGTTCAAGAAAGTAATTTTGCAGTGAAGTAAGGGAAGGACTAATGGTAAAGAGAGTCCAGAATGCACTGCTATTGTTTTCAGTGTTGACATGAAGTCATCATAGGTTGAGTTTATGCAATTTTATCCAATGCAGAGAGAAGCTGAGATATTCTTTGGACCCAAGAGAGAATCCATTCTCTATGAAAATGCCAATTACCAACAGAAAAGATTTCTAAAGGTACCTATGCAATAAAATTCTCTCCCTAAAGATTTATTTTAAAAATGTGTTATTTATTGTGAACTTAGCACCCAGAGGACATTATGAAATATGTAGTGTAAATAGTATTATCAGGGTACAGTTACACAGTCCTGTGTCAAGTACTATTGTTTGCAAATTACTGGCTTTGATACAAAGAAGGTTTAAACAAAGCAGTGTTTTAAGAACAAATAATTAGAATTAATGAAGTTCAGCCGGGTCACGATCCTGACAGAAGAAAACATGAGCCTCCGATAACTAGTTCTGAATTTCTCCTCTATTATTTACTAACTTCGGTAAGACATGCAGCATTTTTTATTCCCAGAGATCTGATAAAAGTGTATCTGGGGATACACCACCCACTTTAGTGTCCTGCCTTGAAAGTACTCAGCCCTTTGCCTGGCAAGGGGTACCTAGCACAGTGTCCAGTATCAGAAAAATATTTTTTCCTTTCTTCATGGAAATTGGATATTGTGTTGGGCCTTCCATAAGGTACATACTTTTGAAAGGAGACAGTACTGAAGAAGAAAAGCAATTGGTTTATTGAGCCACTCTAGGCTTACAATCTGAGTTTAAATAATAGACAATTTAGTTTCTACTTTTTCTGGCTGAAATTTAGTCATCTAAGAAAAAACCTGCTCAAAGGCTGGCAAGGTTGGATGAATTCTCTTCTCTTATAGATTTTGTGTCACAGTCACCTTTCTCTGGACCAGGATCTCAATTTTGTAGATAACATTAGTTTAAAGGTGAATTTCAGGGATCCCTGGGTGGCGCAGCGGTTTGGCGCCTGCCTTTGGCCCAGGGCACGATCCTGGAGACCCGGGATCGAATCCCACGTCGGGCTCCCGGTGCATGGAGCCTGCTTCTCCCTCTGCCTGTGTCTCTGCCTCTCTCTCTCTCACTGTGTGCCTATCATAAATAAATAAAAAGTTTAAAAATAAAAAATAAAAAATAAAATAAATAAATAAATAAAGGTGAATTTCAGAAAGTGTAATAGTACTAGAATAACTATTATCTTGTACAACAGAAAAAAAGTTCTGGAAGTTAAAAATGCATCCTTTTAATTATTAAATACAAATCCTAGTAATTCTTAGTGTTAGATACTTAAATTTAACTTAATTTAGCCCTTGCTCTAGTTTAAATCCAAAACACTTTTATCGAAAGCATGAAAATGCCCATTTCATTTTCCAAAATATTAACTTTGTATCTTAAAAAATTAGAAGAAGAAAAATAAGCTATATCACTTTATATTATTCCTGGTAGTTTTGATAATTCTAAAATTTTATGGAAGTTACTGAAATGTGTGATTATCAGCCATTCTCCAAAGGATAAAGTGAACACTAAATAGGGGAGAAGGAGAAAAAACTATCTTAACACAATTCTCTCTAAAGTAACTCATGCAGCAAATAATAGCATAAAATAAATTATGAAGGCAATTCTGTTAACCAAAAACACTGAATTTTATAACTTGGCCCAGAAAAGATTATTGGACATGTTGGATAGAGGGCAGGTATAGTAATAAAGCACAAGAATTTATAAATTAGCCATATAACCACTAATAAGTATGCTAATGTTAGCTAACAAGGGCTTGCAACGTACAAAGTACAGAGTATGGCATTGTTCTAGGCATTTACAAGTATTGCTTCAAATTAAGTTATTTTCATTTCTTTTTTAAGCTGGGTAATCTTTTACAATTTCCTGCTACTATTATAGGTTTGTGCTGCTTGATGGGTGCAACTCTGGGTTTGTTTCCTCCATGCTTCACTCAATTTTTATTCCATTGGCATTCACATTCAGAGTGTTCTGCGTGTTGTAGAAAGCAGAAAGGCTTCTGGAAACAGGTGAGGCATGTGAAGCACTCACCTCAGGCATAAATGTAAGGGAGCACCAAAAAGCTCACTCAGGACAAATTGAGTTTTAATGCCCAATTTTTAAAAATCAAAATGAATGCAAAAATTCTGTGATGAACAAAAATGTAAATTTTTAAACTAAAGACAAGATCAATAAGCACTACGTTAGGGCTTACGACAAAAGAACAAATCAGAAATGCTGATGTAGACCATGGAGTTTTGCATTCATTTTGATTTTTAAAAATTGGGCATTAAAATATTATCTCAATTACAGAGTTTTGGGGTGCCCCTCAAATCTTGTGTCTGAGGTGAGTGTCTCACTGGCCTCAGCCTACTACCATCTCTGTTGGCAACTATTTTCACATATCGTTTTATCACAGTTAGCGTGGCCTAAATATTTCTCAAATAAAGCCTTTTGTTGTAAAAGGGAAAAATGGCTAATTTTCTGGACAATACTATTCGGACCACCCTTACCCTCCAAAACAAAACCATGCAGTGTCTCCAATATGTTCTATTTCTCTAAGATCTAGCAGGAGAAAGTAGGTATAAAAGGGAATTTTAACTCTTGACTCAATGCTTATTACTTATACAAGCATTACAGAAGATGATCAAAGGATCACAACTTAGAGTAGTATTTTTAAATAGCAATTATTATTGCTCGATAAAATGTTATTGACTAAAATGCGAAGATTTGATAAGGAAATTATCATTTAAACCTCCTTGACTTCTTCCCAATGATGTACTCTCTAGTTTATTGATGGCATGAACATTCTAAAAAAGATTTTTTTAAAAAGGCAATTTTTTAAAACTTAGGTTTCAGAGCTCTGATTTTATTTAATCTGAAAAAGAACAGAGATGTTATAATGATTCTCAAGAATGTCAGTGTTAGAGACTAGGGGCCATTTACTTTCTATCTCTAATAGTTTCTGAACATAAAAGACATCAGTAGGGAGTCATATATTCTTCCAGAAATATTAACTCAGGGAACAAAGGTGAATATGATATAGTTCCTGCTCTTGAAGAGTTTAAACTTTGATATGTATATATGTCTTTTTTTTTCTTTTTTATTTTTTTAGGAAAAATCCGAATATACTTATTTTCTTTTTATGTGTTTGAAATTCATGCTACAAATAAATTTTTTAAAATACTCTCCTAGCACTGTGGTTTAATGGACATCTTGAATGTGGACTATTATTTGATAAAGACTAGCTAGGAAGTTCATAAGCATGAGATTAAAAATTCCCATTTTGGAATTCCACTGCTGCTCTTCATGTTCCTACATTTTAATCTTTCATTCCCTATGTCTTTGCTGTGTACTTTGCAGAAAATTTAAAGATAATCATTATGGTACATTTATAAGATGAACATAAAGAAGGAATTCACATGTTCTTAGTATCTACTGAGGGCCAGGCACTGAGGTAGAAAAATTCCATGTATTATGTATCTCATATAATTCTCACAAAAATCCCTAGAGATTCACATGATTATCTCTATTTGTTTGATTTGAAAGGAAAATATGTTACAAACCAGTGAAGGGATTTATTCAAGACCATGTAACTAACAGATTTCAAGTTTCTCTCTAGCCCTACCCCAAAACTCACACCTACCATATTTTCATGCAGACACAGCCCAACATATCCATGAGTGAACTGGGTCACTCTGGGAAATGTCAAGGAGCACAGTGGAAGTCAAACTGTCAGGAGGTAGGAAGTTACTCCCTGGCTGTCTACCAGCTACAGTTGAGAGGACATTTGAGAGAGAAGAAAGAAAATAATCACAATCACAGAAAAAACTTTACATAGGTAAATTCATAAGATTTGTGCATGTTCTCTATGCCTTTAAGGATTAGAAAGAAAATAAAGGAAAATTGAAAAATAAGCAATGTTCAAATCATGAATGGGAGGAGGAAGAGAATACAATTTTTTGACCCTTTGATTGGAACATTAGTAATAAGGAGGCCTTGGCCCCAATGATAAAGAAAGTGGATGGTCATCTTTAAGAAAGATGGTAGCCCAAGGAAGAAGTCTCACCAGTTTTATCTAGAAACCATTGAATTAATGCTGCTAAAAAATGTGTTTTATATTAATAAAATCCTACGTCTAGATCATGTGCCTTAATAATATTACGAGTGGGTGAAGAGATGTACCCAACCTACATAAAAATTTAAATACAATTTGCAAGATGAGAGGTAGATTTAACTTACCAGGACTGATTCGCTGGATGCTGGGCTCTCAGAAGAGAAATTACCTCGTGCAGAGTTCCATGGAGATCAGTGTTGATGGCACCCGTGATCTTGGTCAACTATAAGTCCTGAATCTTGGCCTTCCTGTCCTCACTCCAAAGGAACAGCTAGTTCCAAGAACAATTATGAACATGAGCTGCTAAGATAGAGCTGGAGTCAATGCCCTACCAGTATAACTGCTACTTAATCCTCATTCTAATTTCACAGGGAAGGGTCTGGACTTTGTCTAATCATGCACTTGAAAAGCCACAGAGCTCAAAGGGTCAAGGTTTCTTCCTAGACCATGACATCTAGCCCTGCTAGATACCTGTGTACTGCCCTGAAAGGAAAGGGTGATGTGGGCCCCCACACAGACACATACTACTGACGCCACCGACACGAATTCTCCCTTAGGGACAGAGTTCTATCAGGTTTGATGTCCTCGCTTGTATTATGTGCATATAACAATATCAAGCAAAGATATAAATATTTGTACCATTCTTATTTGCAACCCTAACTGGCAAGCAGTATGGAAGATAAAGGTAATATTCACCCAAACAACAGAAAACAGCACTAGTTAAGCAATGAAACTTCAGAATCCTGAGCTTCATGTATTATTTTAAGTTTCCCAGGATTCCCAAGGACAAGGTTGTAGCACTGATTCCCTCCATTACTCAATCAGGAGCTTCCCTAAATTCTGTCTTTCTCTGTCCCTTTTTCTCTCTCTCCAGCTTTGGTCTATCGCTTCATTTATAGGCAATGTAGTTACCACTATGTAATTTGGAATCCTCCATCTATGTAAGGCCTTTATTTACTAGAATGAATTGTTGCTAATCATAGCATTTTGATAAAAAAATATTCTATAGTAAATCGTTAACCAAACAGTCTAAATTTCCCAGAGGAGTAGTTCTGTTTCCACAGGAAGAAAATGTGTTCTTTTTGGTTACGGGTGCATTCTCTCTTGGGAAAATGATTTCTACACTGCTTTGCACACACTGCAGCCTCTTTTTGACAGTACATTTATAGAAGACTTTGGAGTCTTTCTTCTGACATTGAAGCACAGTAAAGGAAGCCTTACAACTCCAGTATGCGAATCTAACATTGATCCCTGTCTGCACCTCCAATCCAGTAATTATATGCCCACAGGTATATAATTATTTGCAATCCACTGTTGTTTCAGGTTCAGCTACTGAATGAGCGGGCCATGTTTCTCAGTGTCATTTTTTTTCCAGATGCTGTTGATGGTCTTTTTGAGGCATCAAATAATTGGATGCATGAATCCAGATGAGTTCATGAAAAATATGTTTGTGAAGAAGCAATAAGCATTTGTTTTATCAACACGTTTGTCACTATTTATGTAAGTTTGTGTGTTGGAAGCAATGACAGACTCTGCATCCTTTCTCCCACTTTTCAACCCCACTTATCCATTTTTATCATTTCTTTTCCCATCAACAGTGTGGATTTTAAAGATACCTTCTCATGTTTTGAGTCAGATCTATTCTCCTTGGCTTATGAGCAAGGAGATTCTGCTACTTTGTTCTGTGTTTACCTTGGAAATTTACCCATTTCTCCAGTCCAAAACAGCAACAGCAGCTGTAAATGTAATGTCTCCTCATGTTGTCCTGCCAAGGACACAATATTGGGTGTGTTACAGCTTGGACATTCACTCACCACCTATCTATGTCAGCTTTGTTGATTTCATTTTTCATACCAGAACCTTTAGAAATTTTGATGAATTTCTTATGGAACTAAAACAAAGCCCTTCTAGACAGAGACATAGCCACTGATGAAAAATGTTGGTTTCTTTCTAATCAGTCTTAAAGATTAACATAAAATCCTCCTCTGTAAATCGATAAATCCCTACTTACACCAAATAAATAAATTTGTTTGCTTTAAGTATCAAAATAAATAAGGGTAAAATAGAGGTTACACTTGCAATGCTGCAATAAATAATTTGAAAGCAACACAATAAAGCATATTTATGATTGTTTTTAAATAAATAATGTGTTGGAAAGATAACGTCTTTCCATAAAAGAAAGGACTGTGGAATGTCATCAGTAATGTTCCTTTCTATTGGCATTTTAGGAAATTTTTCTTTAAGTAATCTAGATACTATGAAAGAGTTGAAGCCACTGTTTTGAGTTTGTTCTATATCCATAAAAAAAAAATCTCATTAACGTTTACTGTGAAACAATCTAACAATTTTCATTGTAAAACAAATTTTTTACCTCGATTTGAATTTTAAAAAACCAATAAATTGAGAACAGATTAGATAACACTAAGTCTAATCCAAAAAAACTCTTTAAGTAAATAGTAATCACTTCTTTTTACTCTCTGCAATAGAAATACATGACCATGTAACTACAAAGAATATATGTAGCTTGAAGAACCCAAGATATAAATTTATTAAAATCCAAATGTTAACCAACAATGAATGCAAATCAACAATAGCAAGAGAATCTGTAACTGCAAAACAAAATGAATGGTAAAAACAATAAGAACTATGACCTCAGAGAGGGAGAAGTCCTCATGAGACACATCGGACACCTGAACTCCTAGATTAAGAATGTTGCTTATTGCATCAAATATCTATCTTTTTCTTGGATTTTCTTTTTTAATAGCTTTATTGAGATATGATTTATATATGAAAAACTATACATATTTAATAAATACAATTTGATAAATCTGGACATACGATAACATCACCACAATCAAGATAGCAGACATATCCATCCATCACCCTCAAAAGTTTCCTTATGTCTATTTTTGTTTGTTTTGTTTTCTGATATGAACTTTTAACACATTTACTCTCTTAACAAACTTAACTTATTTTTAAGTACACAACATAGTATTGTTGACTATAGGCCTTTGGTTGTACAGTAGATCTCTGGAATGAATTCATCTTGCATAACTGAAGCTGTATAACTATTGAGCAACTGCCCATCTCCACCTCCCACCCCAACCCCTGGTAACCACTATTGTATTCTCTGCTTCTTCGATCTTGACTACTTTAGATAACTCACATAAGTGGACTCATATAATCTTTATGTTGCTTATTTTGTTTAGCATAATGTTCTCCAGGTTCATCATGTTGTTGCAAATGACAGAATTCCCTTCTTTTAAAAGGCAGAATAATATCCCATTGTTTGATATGCCCGACATTTTCCTTATCCGTTCATATGTCAATGGATATATGCGATGTTTCTATAACTTGGCTATTGGGCATAGTGCTGCAGTGAACATGAAAGCACAAAGACTTTTTTTAGGGATCCTAACTTCAATTCTTTTGAGTACATACCCGGAAGTGAGATTAATGGATAATATGGTAATTCTATCTTTAATTTCTTGTTTCCTACAGTGGATGAAATATTTTACATTCCCAACAGTGTAGAACAGTTATAGTTTCTCTACATCCTCATCAACATTTGTTATCTTTTTGTTTTGTTTTGTTTTCTGTTGTGTGAAAGGCATTGTCAAAGAATGAGAACATTAAAAAAAAAAAAAGAATGAGTACATAGGCCACAGATTAAGAGAAAATAATCTGAAAAAGGACTATTATATAAGATATACAAAGAACTCTTATAACTCAAAAATAAGAAACAAATAACCTGATTATAAAATAAGACAAAGACCTTAATAGACACCTCACCAAAAAAGATATAGAGATGGCAAGTAAGCATATAAAAAGATGATCCACATCATATGCTATCAGTGCAATGCAAAAAAATCCCAAACCACTACAAAATCCAAAACATTGACAACATCAAACACTGACAAGGATATGGAACAATAGGCATTCTCATACCTAATGCAAAATGATACACCCAATTTGGAATATAGTTTGGTAGTCTGTTACAAAACTAAACATACTCTCACATATGACCCAGCTGTTGTGTTCCTTGATACTTACCTAGGGGAACCGAAGACTAGGTTCACATAAAAACTGGCACACAGATGTTTAGAGCAGCCTTATCCATAATTGCCAAAACTTGGAAGCAACCAAGATGTTCACAATAGGTTAATGGATAAATAAACTATAGCACATCTAGACAATGGAATATTATTCAGCACTAAAAAGAAATGAGCTATCAATCCATGAAAGGCATGGAGGAAACTTAAATGCTTATTACTAAGAGATAGAAGCTAATCTGAAAAGTTTATAGACAACTGTGTGATTCCAACTATGATTCTGAAAAAGGTACAAATATGGAGACTGTAAAATAAACAGTGGTTTCCAGGGTTTGCGCTTGGGAGTGCAGAGATGAATAGAGCACAAAGGACTTTTAGGGCAGTGAATATCATAATGATGAGTATACATCACTGCATATTTGTCCAAACTCAGAATACACAACACCAAGAGTGAACCCTAATGTAAACTATGGCCTTTGAGTGATTATAGCGGGTCAGTGTAGGTTCATCAATTGTAAAAAATGTACTACTTTTGGTGAGGGTTGATAACGGAGAAAGCTATGCATATATCAGAGCAGAAAGTACATAAGAAATTTCTGTATTTCAATTTTGCTGCAAACCTAAAATGTCTCTAAAAAGTAGTTCGTTCTTTTTTCTTTTCTTTTCCTTTTTTTTTTTTTTTTTTTTTTTTTGCTATGTAAGCTTTCTTCTGAGAAAGTAGTAGGGGATGTATAGGAAGGAGAAGCACAAAATATATGTAGATTTTAGATACCAATGTATAACATATGAACATTAACATAATTAGATTTCAGAATTGCTTCTTGCTTTTTTACTTTACATTTTAATTACTTCATTTCCATTCAGTTATAGGTATTTTAACACATTCAAAATTAGCTTAGTTAATAAAGCTGTGAGTAGTCTTAATTTTACAGTAGGTAAATACATGAATTTTTTTGCTACTGAATAAAGCAGGAGTAACCTCAAATGTAACAATGATTATATTTTGCTTTTAGAGTCCCTATTTAGCATATCTTGAATTGCATAATATTCCTGAAAAAAATTATAGTTGAAACTTGATTTATCAAAGTAATAAATGACTTCAGTTTTATACTCCTACATCAGTGAAATAAGGAAGCTCTAAAGTATTAGTGCATTTTTAGGAGAAAAAAATCAATCTGATTGCACTTGCTTCTGCTTCTGAAATCAATGGTATATATTCTTCATAATATAGATAGCTTCCACTTTGAAGCAAAACATATACACAAACCTCAAGGGATGGTCAGTAAGACAGAAGTGTAAATTAAACAAACAAAGAAAAAAGGGATGTAAGAGTTATTGGCTGTTTGGAGAAGAGGAAGGATATCAGGAAACCTGGATGAAGAGAGAAGAGAGGAGACAAAGATGCTGGCAGCAGTGAGGATGAACGTGGATGCCCCATGTCCAAGGTCATGTTCTAGAGAGCGTTGCCACAAGAAAGAGGAGAGCTACCTGAACCACCACTGTCTTTGCTTGAGCAAAACTTAAGACTTCATTGTCTTAAACCAGAAATTTCAGGGTGTACTTGTTAATGCAGCATAACTTGTCCTACTTAATTAACGCTATAAGTGACCTGGTGAATAGTGAGATTAAGATGATACCTAGTGAAGATAATGCAAGTGGAACAACCAAAATATCTTTGAAATAGCAAAATCATCCATAAACTGACCTCAGTCAGTAGAATTGGTACTTTGGCATCCCAGGTGATGTAAATTCTTCCTAACCGAATCTATAGATTCAAAACAATCTTAGTCAAAATCCCAGCAAGCTATTGTAGACATCAACAAACTTATTCTAAAATTTATCTCGAAGGTAAGAGACTCTAGAATACCCTAACAATACTGAAGAAGAACAACAAATTTGGAGGCCTCATATTTTTAGACTTATGCAGAGCTTCAGTAATCAAGATAGAATGATATTGGCAAAATAGACACACAGATAAATGGAACTGAATAAAGAGCCCACAGATAGACCAACATGAATGTATTCAATGCTTTTTGACAAAGATACAAAGTCACTTCAATGGAGAAAGAGTCATCTTTTAAAAAAAAATGATGCTGATATAATGGACATCCATATATAAAAATATGAACCTAGGCATAACTGACACCAATGACAAAAAATGAATTCAAAATGGATTCTAGGTTTAAATATAGAATGTAAAACTATAAAACTTCTAGAAGAAAATATGAAAGAAAATCTATATGAACTTAGGTTTGGGAATGAGTTTTTGTTTGTAACACCAAAAGCATGATCCATGAAAGAAAAAAAAAACTGATAAACTGGAATCTATTAAAATTTAAGACATTTGGTTCATGAAAAAAATAACTGTTAGAAGAATAAAAGGACCCCAAATGGACTGGGAGAAAATATTTGTAAAACATATAATAAAGGACTTGAATCCAAAACAAAAACAAAAACAAAAAGACCATTTAAAACCCAATATTAAAAAAAAAACAACTATCATTTGAAATCAAACAACTCAATTTAAAAAAAAATAGGCAAAAGATCTGAAAAGACATCTATCTTCAAAAGATATACAGATAGCAAATAAGCATATAAAAAGATGTTCCACATCATTTGTCATTAGAGGAATCCAAATTAAAACGAGAGACCACAACCAATCTATTAATGGCTAAATTCTCCAAAAGTGATGTTACCAACTGCTAGCCGGAATGCAAAGCAACAGGAAGTCTCATTCATTGCTGGTGGGAATGTGAACTGGTACAGCAACTTTGGAAAACAGTTTGGCAGTTTCTTACAGTGCTAAATAGTCTTCTAGTAAGACTCAACAACTGTGCTCCTAGATATTTAGCCAACTGATAAGAAAATTAATGTTCACACAAAACCAACAAATGAATAATTTACAGCAGCTTTATCCATAATCACAAAAAAACTGGAAAGACCAAAGATAACCTTCAATATATGAATAGATAAAATATATTAACATTCATAAATTGGAATATTTTTCATGATAATACATAAGCTATTAAACCATGAAAAGACATAGAAGAACCTTCACTTCATATTTTCAAATGAAAAGAGCCAGTTTGAAAATGCTACATATTATATGATTCCATTTATATGCATTTTTTAATACAAAAAGAAAAACCATAGATATGAAAAACACTTTAGTTACTACCAAGAGGTTGGGTGCTGTGTTGAATAGAGGAAGCAAAGAGGATATTTTAGGGTGGCGAAACTATTCTGTATGATAAATGTAATGGTGGTTATGTGACATTATACATTTACCAAAACCCATCCAACTTTACAGCTTAAAAGTGAATCTTAATGTATACAAATTTAAAAAATCATGTGGGAGATCAAGAGAGCCTTGGCTGGGATGCATATTGAGAAAAAAATACTCTAAATGTATTATAAACACTTGAAGTAACATTATTCAAGGAGGGGGTGGGGAAAAGGTTCTCACCTAAATAAGGTTGGAAATGTGTAAAGTCTGTGAGAGTAAGAGAGTAAAAGCAAAAAAAAAAAAAAAAAAACCAGCAAACGAAACAAAAAAACCCAACACATATGACACTACTTTAATTGATAAAGTTGCTTCAAACTTAGGTGTAGGTTAAACATTCTGAAATTACTACACATGTAAATGGGAACTGAACAGTAACTCAATGAATGGTCAGTGATGGGAACAAATTTCTCATTGTGCGAGGTTACAGGCAAGCAAGCATATAGATAGATATGTGTATATATCTATTTTATAGATATGCATACATATATTTATATAGACAGATATATTTCTTGCTCTGTTAGCCAAGAGGACCAAGAAACAATGACTCTCTACTAAAACCAAACATATCTAGTTCTCAGATTCATTTCTAGTACTATTTCCCAATTAAAGGAAAAAGAGCTCCTTGGAGAAATGGAAGCTGATTCTAAGACTGGAGAAGGAAATATGCATGATGAACCTGGAGCACCATGTGCGGCAGAAAATAAGGAACATTAAAATGAAACAAAACAAAACAAAAACATGAGTATGTCACAGGGGCATGGGTGCCATCAGAAAAAGCTACTAACGACTAAAACTAGAATACTTTGATCAAAAAAATAAATAAACCAGTAGTGGGTTGTGATGGTTACTTTTACGGGTCAATTCGGTTAGGCCATGGTACCCATGTATTTGTTAAATGTTTGGCATAGATGACACTGTGAAGATATTTTTTACTTGAGATTACTATTTAAATGAAAAGATTGGGGATCCCTGGGTGGTGCAGCGGTTTAGTGCCTGCCTTTGGCCCAGGGCACGATCCTGGAGACCTGAGATCAAATCCCGCATCAGGCTCCCGGTGCATGGAGCCTGCTTCTCCCTCTGCCTATGTCTCTGCCTCTCTCTCTCTCTGTGTGTGTGACTATCATAAATAAATTTTAAAAATTTAAAAATAAATAAATAAATAAATAAATAAATAAATAAATAAATGAAAAGATTGAAGGGCACCAGGGTGGCTCAGTCGATTAAGTGCCCTACTCTTGGTTTCAGCTCAGGTCATGACCTCAGGATTGAGAGACCAAGCCCTGTACTAGGCTCCGTGCTCAGCATGGAGTCTGCTTGGGATTCTCCCCCTCTCCTTCTGCCTCTGCCCTTGCTTGTACTCTCCTTCTCTAAATAAAATAAATAAATAAAATTTTTAAAAAAAATCAATAGACTGAGTAGAGCAGATCACCCTCCAAAATGTGGTTAGACATCTTCCAACCAGTTGAAGATCTCAAGAGAAAAAGACTGAACTCCTCTGAGGAAGGTCCTTCAGCCTCCAGACTGCTTTTAGACTCAAGCAGTAACATTGACACTTCTCTGGCCTCCAGTCTGCCAACCAGGCCTGTGGATTTTGAATTTGCCAATCCTAAATAACTACGTGAACTAATTCCTTAAAATAAATCTCTCAATATACACACATCTTACTGAGTTTATTTCTTTGGAGAATTGATACATGGGTTGTAACACAAAATCTAAAATACCCAATTGTCCATCCTGACACTTGGCATAAATAAATGATAGATATAGATGATATAGATAGAGAGATATAGATATAGATATAGATATAATCTACTGTACAAAAAAATTCCAAGTAATTTATGTATATCCTCTACTTTCAAACAGGTGGAACATGATTCCTCACTCTTTGACTGTGGCCTGTACATAAAGACTTCCTTCTAAAATAGAAAGAACAGGGAAGAAACCTGATAAATCTACATTAGCCAGGTGATCAAGGATGACATCAAAAGTGATACATCATTTTGGGACCATCTACCTTTGATACGATATAATGAAGATGGCACTTTGCCCTTCGGATCTCCACCCTCCCCAAAACACATAACCTCAGTCTAACCAAGAGAAAAACAACAAATAAATTCCAAATGTGGGCATTCTACAACATACCTAGCCAGTACTCCACAAAACCATCCAAGTCATTAAAAACAAGGAAAGTTTGACAAACTATCATAGTCAAGAGGAACCTATGAAGACATGAAGACTAAATGTAACGTGACAGCCTGGACAGCATCCTGAGACACAAGAGGGACATAGGTAAAAACTAAAGAAATGTAAATAATATATAATTTTAATTAATAACAATATATTAGTATTGGTTCATTAATTTTGGCAAACGTACCAGACTATGGTACTTAGTATGTACCACATGTAAAGTGTGAGTAATAGGAGAAACTGGGTGTGGTATATATGACAATTCTCTGTACTATCTTTGTAATTCTTCTGTAATTCTTTTCTAAAATAAAGTTTATTTTTTTAAATGAAGTCTTCAAATCTATACTTCCAAACAAAGTGATGACTTCGTATTTATTTTGAATTTATATTAAACTTGTTAGTGCTATCATTTCGAAGAGAAAAAGATATCTTATCAGTCATTTTATTTATTTATTTACTAAATAAGTTTAAGGTAAACAATATATTCATTTGATACATTTATATATCATAAAGTGATTACCACCATAGCATTAGTTAACACCTCTATCACTTCACATAATTATCATTTCTTCTTTGTAGTGAGAACACTTAAGATCTACTCTCATAGCAACTTTCAAGTACATACTATGGTATCGTTAACTCCAATACCATGCCATACATTCGATCCCCAGAACTTATGTCTTCTAACTGAAAGATGTGCTCTTTAACTAGCATCTCCCCCTTTCTCTTTCCCACCCCCAGAAACTGGTACCACTATTCTCTTCTATCACAGGTTCTATTTAAAGCAGCCAGGGGTGCTATTGGCCAATCTCTTAATCAGAACACCCATCAATTTTTTCTCTAGATCTTATTTACCAACTGGATTGTATATTGGTTATCAATCTAAAATATAACCAGAGCTGAATATTTTCTGAGAGCTTACAGTAATAGGCTACGTTTAGGTACTAGCTTTGCAATTATTACAATTGGCAAATTCATTAGTTCATTGACAGAATTGCCTTCTTTTGCTTTCTGAAGAGATTATAAATGTTGTAGCACACCTTCACCTTCTTATGCAAACTGGTTCAAAAATACCAAGTCAAAATCAAAACTGACTCCAAAAATCTAACTATGTTCAGCTCTGTTTTCAATCCAGGTGTTTTGAAAGGTTTTTGTGTGTGTGAGTGGGTGTCTCTACAAGTCAGCTCATGAGAAATTAACTCTTCTATGTTTTTGAAAGAATAGTTAAATATAAGCTAACTAAACACCAACAAACATAAGAGTGCAATTTTTAATTTTTTTTCCAGTGAATTAGATTTTATTCTGAAGTTAGGAGTAGTTTTGCTTTTTTGTGTTTTTTTTCTTACCTATCAATATTTTATATATTTATTTTATTTAAGTTCAATCAGCCAACATAAAGTATATACTTAGTTTCAGACATAGTGTGCAATGATTTGTCACTTGTGCGTAACACCCAGTGCTCATCACATCACGTGCCCTCCTTACTACCCATCACCAAATCACCCCGGCCCCCCGCCTGCCACCCCTCCATCAACCCCCAGTTTGTTTCTAATAGTTAAGAGTCTCTAATAGTTTTTCTCCCCTCTGATGATTCCCATTTAGTTTTCCCTCCCTTCCTCTATGAGCCTCTGCTCTTATGAATGAAACCATATGATAATTGTCTTTCTCTGACTGACTTATTTCGTTCAGTATAATACCTTCCAGTTCCATCCACAAGAATCCAACTTTTACAACTATTGATGCTACGTTCAGTTCTTCCCTAAAGCCCGCTCATGTGCATTGTTTTAACTAGGTTTTCTCTAAATTGCCAAGATGAAAAATTCTGGAAGGATGATTAAAAATTATAATTTATATTAAAATTTAGTCTTACGCAATTGCTATGAAATGATTGCCAAGGCCTGATTGTTTTCAATGACTCTTTGGGTAGGTTAAGAGAATCAGAATGGATGGTGAACTGATGCTTTCAGTTCTGCCTCTGGTATCCTAAGACTGTTCTCTTCATTGGGGGAAACCACCATAGTAGGTAAAATGTGCATATGAAATTATTCCTGGCTGCAACTGTACTTTCCTCCTAGTATCGAGAGAAAATTTGGTGTCTTTAACTATGAGAGACAGTGAATATATGCCCTAGGGTCTTCAGCACATCTATCCCCTATTCCAACAGATACTTACAATCCAAGAGACAAATTGGAGTCAATTTACCTACTTAATAGATGAGAAAGCAAGATCAAGACTTCTAGTCCCTTATAGAAAATACAGTTCAGTGAAATCGAACATATTTAGCCAGCTTTTTCTAAAGTTTCAGCATTCTTTGGTGCATACAGAATTGGTCATTGTGCATGTAAGCAGATATTTTGTTCAGTTTGCAGATCCAAATGAGCTGGTTGATGGAAAGGGAGATGGCAGAGAAATGGTAACATCTGTCTCTCCAAGGTTTACCTTTGATACTTACTACACAATATGCAAACTTTCACTGCTACCTAAGTATAATTCCTATGCCCTAAAAGTGCTCTCTGTTTAAAAAATAGTAAAAGGAAAAAAAAAATAGTAAAAGGATAATCATATGCATTCATGAGCAGCTACTACATTCTGATTCCTCAAGAAAGTGTACATGAATAGTGCAGAAATATAAGGAATAACCCCTACTCTCACTGAGTTTATATTATTTAGAAAAATAAAACTGAATAGCTAAATTTTAAAAATGTTCAAAAGATGATTGAGGACAAAGGATAGGGAATTTTGACTTAGAAGAGCTGGGTCTAGGGATACCTGGGTGGCTCATCAGTTGAACGTCTGCCTTTGGCTCAGGTCGTGATCCCTGGGTCCTGGGATCAAGTCCCACATTGGGCTCCCCATCGGGAGCCTGCTTCTCCCTCTGCCTGTGTCTCTGCCTCTTTCTCTGTGCCTCTCATGAATAAATAAATAAAATATTTTTAAAAAAAGAAGAAAAAAAAGAAGAAGACCTAGGTCTAAATGCCCAATATAACATTAAAGGCGAACTGAACTGAACTTGGGTTCATGAAACACTCTAAGTACACAGCATCCTCTCTGATACAAGGAAGCTCAGATTATTCCTACAAACCCTATTGAACTCTATCTTGAAACTCCCATAGAGCATCAAAGCATTGGGCACCAAGACGGTGAAATTGGTATATAACCCTGTCTTGTGACCTTCAGATACACAAATCTCCTATTTATATCAATAGAGCTCCTATTGTATTCTCTAGGAAAGTAAGAAGTGTTGCTATTATGGAGACAGAGTGCTCCAGGGAGAGTCACAGGTGGCTGGAGAGCCGCACCACCTCTAATCTCTAATAGGCACAGATCATTGTCTATTTTCTTCATTGATGAATTCAAAAGCCTGACAACACTAGATGATTAATAACTTTTTTAAAGATTTTATTCATTTATTCATGAGAGACACAGAGAGAGAGGCAGAGACTCAGGACCCCGGGATCATGACCTGAGCCAAAGACAGATGCTCAACCGCTGAGCCACCCAGGTGCACTGATAAGTATTTCTTAAAGAATAAGTAAAAGTGTTTGTCACCAGAGGTTCAGTTATTTAGTTACTATCTAGTTATCATCTCAGGCAGATTTTAAAACAATGCATCAGGGACCATGGCACAAGTCCATGTATTGAGAGTGTCATATAACTATAGTATTTTTAAGTTTTGTAGAGTGATTCCACACAAAGTGAAAACAGAAAGCTTAGTCTGTTTGGGAAGACAGCAAGAAAAGTGGTAAGTGCTAAAACTAAGGACAAGGGACACTGTCAAAATATAGAGTGGGTGGGAGGGGAGATAGAGAGAGAGAGGTATATGACCCTGTGAAATGTTGAGTCCAGTGGTACAAACTGCAAGCCATGTAGTTGAAGAGGAAAGAGCTCTCCAAAGGGAAAACTGAAATCTTGAACTTTGCTCGGACAGAATAGCAGTAGAATCCAAGAAAGGTGAGGAGAGTGCTCATGGAAGAAACGAACAAAAGCCTGGATGAAGACAGATAAGATTAGAAACAGAAATAGATTCAGTTCTCATAGCTTCCTCCCTAGACTTGTGATGTTATTTATTAGTGTTGCTTAGCAGATGCTGTGGGAGTCAAGCAGTCCTTCAGCGAGGGGACCCTGACCTATAATGCCTGCACTAGAGACAGAATTGAACCGAAGTTAAAATCAGCATTGCAGGAAGTAAGAGAATAGTATGTGTCATAGAGCAACTGGAAAGAATATTAGTCAAATACAAAAAAAGTCTAAATTGTTAGGAAGGTGCTATGGTTTGGAAGAGGAGCTAGAAAGGAACTGGGAAGCCACTGATGACCAGCAGTTGGAGAAGCAGAACGATAAATATAAATCCAAAGGAAGTTTAAGCACAGTGGTTTAATAGAATATATTTGAGAAGGAAGAGGCCAAAAACCTAAAAATCAGAAGGGCAGCCAATCAAATAAAGGCAATTTTTCATGAATGGAGCAATGACGGGGACAAAAAGATAATTATGAAAAGATACACTTCAAAGGAAGTCTACAGATAATTGATATGTACAAAATAACATGAAAAAATTAAAGATGAAGTCAAGATATTGATTTGAGAATATGCACATATTTAATAAAGTTGTGAAAAAAAGAGTATTTTCATGTTTGTATTTTTTAAAGATTTCATTTTTGAGAGAAAAAGAGCATGTGTACGGGGAGGGGGATGACAGAGAGGAAAAGAGAGAATCTCAAGCAGACTCCCCACCAAGTGTGGAGCCTGACATGGAGCTTGATCTCACAGCCCTGACATCAAGATGTGAGTCCAAACCAAGTGTTAGATGCTTAACCAACTGAGCCACCCAGAGTCCCCTATTTTTATGTTTTTAGAGATACGTTCTATGACTTGCTATTCAATGGACTGTGACAGATGTTTAATTTTTACATTGCAAATGTTATGTGGTTTCAAAATGTTTGCCTTTTATCAACTATTAAATACTCTTAGAGAAAAACTGCTGTTCTTGAATACAATCTTTTTTTTGAACTCTCTGAGCAGTGGGGCAGGGGTGAAAAAAAAAGAATTCTAAGAAATTACAATTATAATTAAATACAGGATGGCTGGTTTCATTTGTGTGCTTAAATTTCAAATACCTGAAGTTTATTAAAAGCGATTGTTCATTCATTGATTTTGTTGACCAAGAAGAAGAGCCTGTCAAGCAATTCAAAGTGTTGATCTGGGGTTTTAGAGTTTGCAATCTGGTAGACACAGAATGGACAGAAATTGAAAGTGTGCTCAGAATTGCAAGTGGGAAGTGCAGGCTTACAAAGGCAAAAAAAAAAAAAAAAAAAAAAAAAAAAAAAACACTGTTGTATAACTTGTTTTAAAGGAATTCTGATTCCTTAGATAGTCAGTTCTACCATCCAATACACAAATAGGTGTTTAGCTAATAGATGCTACATTATCTTATTTCAGTCCAAAGTGGAAAGATGTGTTCCAGAAGGTGGTCAAGGTGCCATTACATGTTGCAATTGGCAGGTCAAAATCCAGGAGAGACATGCTCCTTCTTCCTTAATATCCTTCAGCCTTATTTTGAATGACTCTCTTAGTAATGCTTACTTCACTCTGTAATCTTTCATAATTTCAAGATCACAAGTTCTTTTTGACTAGGGTTGTCAGATTCAACAAGTAAAATAAACGGTGCCTGGTTAAATTTGAATTTCAGATAAAAAACAAATAGTTTTTATACTACTAGTATGTCCCAAATGTCTCAAATATTTGCCAATTCTAATATGCCAATGCTGTTCTTGACGTGTTATTTTTTTCAATTAAAGAAGAACAAACAAAATTATTGAATATCTTTTTGTTTTTGTCTATTCATACCAGAGATTTGAATTTAGAAGGCATCAGGTCTAGCTTTTTTTTTTTAAGATTTTATTTATTTATTCATGAGAGGCACAGAGAGAGAGAGAGAGAGAGGCAAAGACACAGGCAGAGGGAGAAGCAGGCTCCCTGCAAGGAGCCGGATGCAGGACTCGATCCCAAGACCCCAGGATCACGACTTCAGCTGCAAACAGATGTTCAACCGCTGAGTCACCCAGACATCCAACAGTCTAGCTTTGATTTCCTGAAGTCATCAAGACAATGGATATTAGTAGATTCATTCAGATTAAAAAGAAAAAAAAAAGGAATGTCTCTGGACTTGAATAAAAATTGTATGAAGATTGCATGACTAAACCACTCATATGTCTTTTAATCATAGGAGTCAACTGATGCATACACTATGTATTTCCAATTTTACAAGTTTATGTCATATTTCTGATAAGATTCATGCTTCAAATAGTTTATATTAAATGAAATAAATTTGCCTCTTAAACTTTCAGAAAGATTACAAAACAAATTTTAAATATTCCTCTGGCCAAGAAAAGTAAATTTCCTTCAGGGCCTGAATTTGGGTGTTTTAAAAGATTAAGACCCGAGGTATTTGAAAATAAGTGATTCTATAAATGAACTCAATAGTTAATATGACCAGAAGGTTTTGGTTAAACAAAACAAAGAACAAAAAAGAGAAGAAGGTAGAATGTGTCCGTGTGTGTGTCTTTGTGTAAGAGAGACACAGAGACACAGAGACAGAGACACAGAGAGAGAGAGAGAGAGAGAAGACAAGCCTTTGAATGCACGTAAAGTGGGGGTAGGAAAGCTGGATTAATATTTTGCCAGGCACTATATTATGTTTAGGTGCTTTAAATTATTATATTCTGTCCTCATCTTTTTGGGTACATGTTATTACGTATGAAAGCAATGCTAGTTTTTTTTAATTGGTCAATGTCAGATGTGACCGGTTCCATTCTAGTCAGAAATGCTGTGCAACACAAAACTGAAAATTTGGAAGCTACTTTAAATTTCAAGATGCCAAGAAGTTTAAACCTGAAAAGTTCATGTCGAAATGTCTTATGAATCTTTGAAAGATTAACTTTTCATATACTATAGGCTTTAGATTGAAGTCAACTCTTGGTGTGAAATATCCTTTGTCCCAGACGTTATGTATCTTGACTTTATTAATCTTTGTATCCCATTGAGCTCTATACGTGATCTTTAGTTGAAAGCATTTCAAAAAAAAACTGGAGTCTAGTTTGAAATATATAGACATTCTCTGTTTTGAGGACAGAGAGGTAACAATCTTCAGATCATAGATGCCCCCAAGAGTACTAAGTTCAGAGGACTCATAAAAATCGGGTGCTTAAAGATACATGTAAGTATTATTTAAAATAACCCTATGAATAGTTTTGAAGGCTGAAGCCTTTGAATCATTTAAACATGTCAGCATATATTTCAAATCTGAATAATCCACTTCCACAGTTGGGCTTTTCT